>NC_051416.1:27985505-27985803 GCF_015228065.2 Penaeus monodon
GGTGGTAATGCACATGCTGATGTTCTTGTTGTTGATTACTGTTTTTTGTAATTTCGTGATTGCTGTATAGAAATAGGGTTGCTAAATCCAGATTGATAAAATTCGCAAGATTTAGGGAGCAAATTTACGATTTTTAAAATCATCATTATCATACTGTGATTGCCTTTTAGAAACAGAATTGTTAAATTTAGACGATTTACAGGGGGCTTTAATATCATTAAAGACATGTGTGTGTGTGGTATATATATGTGTTGTTATATATACGTTTTAATGTATATTGTACTGTAGTGATTGTGTG
>NC_051416.1:27986349-27986675 GCF_015228065.2 Penaeus monodon
TCTTTATTGTGGAATGTTTTGCTGTGTGCGTGTGATATAAATAATGGAATTTACTTCAGGTTATATTTTCTGTCTCTTGAGAAGGATGTATGTATATGTATTTTATTATCATGCCTTACCTTTCTTTAGATACTGAATAAAATTATTTAGGTAAATAAATTCTCAAGATTTTACACTTTCGGACTTTTAAGAATCTGTGTATATCATGTGATTTTTATTCGTCTATTGTGATTTGTTTGCTGCATTTAACTTTTTCAAGTGTTTTGTTTAGATACTGAATTGTTATATTTGGACAATAATATTAACGGTCCTTTGGATAGATTGTG
>NC_051416.1:27986765-27987215 GCF_015228065.2 Penaeus monodon
TGGGGGGAGGGGTAATCATAAAAGTTTTTTTTTTCTATTTGTGGTATTTTTCTTATTCTTTTTTTTCTTGATTTCTCTCAGAACTGATTTGTTTGCTCACTTGTTTACTTTTCTGCGATGGCTTTAAGATACTAATTTGTTTTCCTTAAGCTCTGATTTTCATTATCTTTTGACGAAGAGTTTTGCTTGTTTCTATATTTCGTTTCGTTTATAATTGCTATTCTCCTTTTTAGCTCTTTTTATATCTTCCTTCTAGGTTTATTCTTTATCTTTCATAGTTCATTTATCTTATATTGCTATGTCTAAATGTGTATATTTCTTGTATATACTGCTGAAATCACTATTCTAGTTTTTTCTTTTCTCTTTCAAGTTCATTATATTGATCGAAAAGAAACGATACTAGAGACTGAATCTAGTATTTTTCTGTGTCAGCGTGTAAGTGATACTGAG
>NC_051416.1:27988276-27988436 GCF_015228065.2 Penaeus monodon
CAGGAAGAACAACACAGGGCCGGGAAGTGAACAGCAAAGGTTGAGATTGAAGGCAAAAGTCATTACGGAAAAGACCTTTGTGTGCTGAGGGGACTCCTGTTACTATGGCGAACGAGGGGAAACGAGCGTAGGCGTGATGGCAAAAGGGGACAACGAATAT
>NC_051416.1:27988789-27988919 GCF_015228065.2 Penaeus monodon
ATAGAAGGAATACTTGGGGAAGGGAGAGAAGAAAGACAGACAAACAAAAATAAAAGGCAATAAAAGACATGCAAAATATTTTTTTTAAATATTAGAAAAAATATAAACTTGTTCCTCCTTTTCTCAAAAG
>NC_051416.1:27989258-27989383 GCF_015228065.2 Penaeus monodon
AAAGTGAGATTTTAAAAAATTACTGACTTGTCACCTTCAGAAACTCATGGAGAGGCACAAAAAAAAAACTGAAAAAAAGGTAAAAAAATAGAAATAATTGACTGGCATTTTAAAAACTAAGGGAG
>NC_051416.1:27989441-27990286 GCF_015228065.2 Penaeus monodon
CTGACTGGTTGGTACCTTCAGAAACCCATAGAAGATAAGGGGCGTTTGTTCCCTTTTAATCTTCGAGCGACACTGAATAGCGTCACTTCGATCTACGCCTTGGGTATCAGAGCGTCACTTGAGAAGGGGAATAGGGAGGGGGAGGGGCGAGAAAGGGGAAGGAGGGAGGGGCGAGAAAGGAGAAGGAGGGAAAGGGGGGGGGCAGAGAATAGGGGAGAGGGGGTAGAGAATGGGGAGCCTAGGGTTACGGGTCTGGGGAAGGGGGTAAGAATGAGGATTCTAGGGGAAGGGCCCTGGAAAGGGGAGGATGGGGAGGGAGAGGGCGAGAAAGAAGAGTCTAAGGGAAGGGGCCTGGGGAGCGTTGGGGGGAAAATACAGGAGCCTAGGGTCTGGGGAAGGGGGAAAAGAATAAGGATTCTGAGGGAGAGGCCTGGATGGGGGAGGATGGGGAATAAAGGGAATGGGCCCGGGGAAGAGGGGGAGAGAGTGGGGGAGTTACAGGAAGATCATAAGTCATAGAGATGGGGGTAATCTAGGTGGAAGAAAGGAGAAAGGGGGGGAAAGGGGAGAAAATGGTGTCCAGAACGGGGTAAGAGAAAGGGGAGCTGGGGGGAAAACTCGTGAGAAGGGGGGGGGGGGGCAGGAAGAGGGAGGGGAGAAAAGAGCGATGGAGGGAGTGGAGAGAATGAGAGCCAAGGGAAATGGTTATGAGAAGGGGAGAAGGGGGGGGGGAGAAAAAGGGCATGGAGGAAAGAATAAAAATCAGGCCAAGGGGAAGGGGCAGAGAAACACAGCCTGCTTGAGAGAGGAGAGAGAGAAGCGAGGCTTGGGGGGGAAATGAGCTT
>NC_051416.1:27990337-27990829 GCF_015228065.2 Penaeus monodon
TGTGAGAACATGGACCCTAGGGGAGAGGTGAAGGGGGGCAGCCTACGCCACTTGCATCTGCAACGCGGCAACATACCGACCGCCATTAAATTCACGAAGTTGCTACTTTCGTCTGTTTACGTCTGTGTTGATAGTCTACGGCCCTCGCTTCCGCCACCGGATGTAAACAAACTCGCACTGACAAACAAATGACGCAGAACGCATAAAGGCACTTGCCGGGTGACACAGTGTGTGGTTTCAGGCAAATCTAGCACATCAATCTCTCGCAATACCCATTTTACTTGCTTCAATTAACTGAACAAATTCGCGTGATTTTCTGATGAATTTAGAGGAAAGAATTACTCTAATCAACTTAACCATGAAGTTTCGAGTATTCCAGATACCTCATGAGGCGCTTGAAGTGGAAATTAATCTTACTCGAAATATCACAGTTTACTGCTTCCTTCCTGTTATGTCTGTATACACGATATTGTGGTTGCGTTTATGGCCAAC
>NC_051416.1:27991100-27991388 GCF_015228065.2 Penaeus monodon
GTTTTATGACCGTAGCGTCCACACCGGCTAACAAAAAACAGTCAACTTCAAAATCCAGACAGCCATCAGCACCAACTCAAAGGCAACCTGGCAGATCAACCTAATCTACGAAAATCCTTCGCTACCACCCAGTTTGCTCTCTCCTACGCTCTCCGGCTGGGATTTAAGTTGCATTTCACCTTTGCTAACAGTTGCATCTGGTCACTTTGCAATTCTCTCTGCAAGGACGGGAGGTGTGTGTGTCGAAGAGGGATTTGCGTGAAGGACAGCTTGTTTGGTCTTCATGTG
>NC_051416.1:27991421-27991573 GCF_015228065.2 Penaeus monodon
AGGAGATCGAGCTCTTGAAGAAACGCTGGGGCTGTGACGGATAGATGTAGAGCCGATCGCACCATCTTTCCAATCTCTGGCTCTGTATTTCTCCCGATTCCATTTGTGGTCGTTCTTGCTGTGATTATATTTTTGTTTCTCGGTTTTTTGAA
>NC_051416.1:27992776-27992855 GCF_015228065.2 Penaeus monodon
CTTGTAACATACTGACAACAGTGAATTAAGAAATACACAGCTTTCAAAGTTATCTTTCCTCAACCTTCTCGCATTATTT
>NC_051416.1:27992886-27993517 GCF_015228065.2 Penaeus monodon
TATCCTTTTCTTCTATTTCTCAAATCTCACGCGCACTACCATTAAGTTGGATATTCAATTACAGACCTTTAAAAAATCATGCGCTGGCTAATGGAATCATAACTTACTAAACCAGTCCCAGACTCTTATATAACTAATTGAAATGCTCGTCTTTTCCCTTAGACTTTTTGAAAAGGAAAAAGCCAAATAAGTATCTAAAAAAAAATCTTAATAATTGGAAGGATACAATAATATTCAGTTTATATAAGCGGATCAAAGGGAACTGAAAAGTTTACACAATATAGATGAGAGTATTGGAATCTATTCTCCTATTGTTGATTCCGATCTGTAAACAGCATTCATGTGTTTTGAAACTACGCTCAGCTTTATGCATAGATAAGAGAAAAGTAATGGATATTGTGTATAGATCAGAACTCTACATTGTTATTGGCGTTGAGGAAAAACAAATGAATATCAGGAATCTGGCGTTTTTACAAAAAAAAGAGAGAAAAAAAAAATTAAGGAAACAGGAAATAATCACAAGCAAGAAGCAAATGATTCAGACAACATCCTCATCTCTGAAAACCTTGAAAAATTGCCGATATTGCAGCCCGGTTGATCGAGGACATGGCGCATGAAGCGGAATACAAGA
>NC_051416.1:27993867-27993975 GCF_015228065.2 Penaeus monodon
TCAAATTCTCGAACTCTAATTACACTTTCCCTCACGGTGATGGCGAGTGGTCTCGATCAAGCCTGAATATTTAACAGATGTGGAATATCGTCAAGGAGGATGGGGGTG
>NC_051416.1:27994796-27995369 GCF_015228065.2 Penaeus monodon
TCATGCAGCCACGACCGATAGACCTTGTCTCGTCGCGGTGCCCTGAATACGGCGCTCAAACTGAAGGGCGGATGAGCGAGGGTGTGTCATACATTTGCATGACCCATTCATAACACTGTAATATGCAGCTTAAACCAAGACTTCAAAACATACAAATAGATACATCGTCACACATTTATTAATTTCGGACGAACCCACAGGTAATCATACAAAACATACAAAAATATCTGACTGCATGAGGCATCCTTTTCAGCTTCCTTGCATGACGATGGCGGATTCATACCCTTAATGCCTGTGCAAATTGATCCTAATGTTGCAGGCGAATCCTCCACGTGGCGCAGAATGAATAGAAAAAAATGGATTTTGTATGACCGCCGTAAACATGCATATCAACGTCATTCGATTGTTATGCCTCGCGCTCTGAATCATGCATGTTAACGAATTAATGCGTGCATGACGGGTCCGTTTCATCTGATATTTCGTATGCGATGGCGGGTGGAAGGGGGGGGGGGGTCGACGGCTTGTGTTGGGAATTAGATAAATGGACGTGGGGAGCGGGGGGGAGGGGGCTTC
>NC_051416.1:27995605-27995857 GCF_015228065.2 Penaeus monodon
TGCTTCTTGCTCGTTTCTTTCTGTCTTTTTATTTTGCTTTTTCTCCTTTCCTCTTTGTTTATCTGTTTATTTGGTCGTTTCCTCTTTTTTTTCTTCTTTTTCCTTCTTCTTTTCTTTCTTTCTTTTCATGTTTCTTTCTTTACGTCTTGTATCTTTATTGTGGCTTTTCTGTTGTTTCTTTTCTCAATTCTTTTCGTTTTTCTCTCCTTTCTTTTCGCGTTTCCTTCTCTTTCTTTTCCTTTGAGAGAGAGA
>NC_051416.1:27995910-27995974 GCF_015228065.2 Penaeus monodon
CAGAACGATAAAGACGTAGATTGTGAACATAAAAAGAAAGTCGAAGACAGACAGATAGAGGAAT
>NC_051416.1:27996017-27997851 GCF_015228065.2 Penaeus monodon
CTGTCCATATCATATATACAAACAAACAAAAATGTAATAAAAATGAAACACGTTCCAAGAATCATGAGGAAACTAAACGACAACAGAAAACGACAAAAAAGGGAACAAAAGCCTATAAAGAATAAAAAAATAAAGCAGAGAGAGAGAGAAAAAAAACAATATATATAAACATTTCTTAAGATAAGACCACAGCATGCAAGCAGCAAGGGAGAAAGGAAAACGTTCTGGACGTTTGATCACAATGGAGCCTGATTGTGACTTCGTTGAACTGCCTCTGAAATGCTTGCAATATTTGCAGTAACTGTTACCCACATCTGAAGCGCCCTTTGAGATGACGAGCTATTTTCTATATGATTTCATGCACGTGTGAAATTTCTAAAACGCATTACATTCGTGAAGAAATTGTATCTTTGTTATTTGGCGTGGCGCATATCTCATGCATGCAGGGTAATGTTGCTTTTATAATAAAGCATGTAAATGACTTTTAGATACATTTCTGATTCGTCTCAGTGAAAACCAAAAGTAATTTTAAATCAATTTATCATAAACCAAATCAGCACGAGTAGATGATATTGAAGTTTTCTCCCACTGTCTCCCTGAGATTTACGATGACAAGATATTTTTTTCTAGGTAATTCTATGCATGTGTGAAATTACTAAAGCGTATTACATTCATTAGAGAAATATAATTTTATTGTTTGCTATGTCATATATCTTATGTATACAGGGTAACGTTGGTGGTATGATAAAGTATTAAAATGACTCTTACAGTCAAGAACATAACTTATAAGTCATCTAAAATAATACTATTAATAATGTCGTTTCAGATCGATTCACCATCAACCAAATCAGCACGAATAGATAATCTCGAGTTTTTCTCTCCTGTCTCCCTGAGGAATGTGTCTGACGCATTGACTCGCTTCACAGAATTTGTATTATGTATCCCATTTCCACAGTTACCCCTCAAGCGAGAGAGAAAAAGAAAAAAGAAAATGGAATTTCTCTCTCGATAACGCACTCTTCAAGCCGATGCATTTCTCGTTTTGAACTTCAGAGATAACGCAAACTAGAAATGATTCTTGCTTCTTTTTGCCCCCGATGGAATGGAGATGAGTTCAGGGCAGTTGCTTGTCTATCTAATAAAACCTTTAGTATTAACGTCGATGCCTGTTTTCTCTGTATCAGAAAACGGTTTGCGATTGAAGTTATTGTTCTTATTATCATTTATCTACTTTTTTTGCTGGAGTTGTTCGTAAAAAACTACTTTGTGTGTTTTCGTATGTAGGATCTGTAGCAATAATCCAAGAAAATGTTTGTAAAGGGTGAAGGGAATTTCTTTTCCCAAAACTAATATTTACAACGCACACCTGTCTTACCTGCCAAACGGAAACAAGCTCGCTAGACCTTCGACAGTTTCCCGGAAATCGTGCATTAGTTAAGGCGCTGTTATCGGAATAACAGTTGAGTCGGCGGAGTTCGCAGTACGATTAGATCCGCTGAAATTATGGTTTCCAATTTTGAGAGCATCTTCTCCCCCCCTTTTCCGCTCTTTCCCCTTCCCCACATTCCCTCATCCTACCTACCTCTTTTTTCGAAACAAAATTCCCCCTCCCCTTGACATCCCCTTTACCCCCGTTCTCCTCCCCGTAACAATTCTTTCCCCTCCCCCCCTCCCCCTCCCCTTTCCAGCTCCCCCCGACCTCCTCCCCATACCCAGAACACGCGCAGCATCCCGGGCCTGACGTTGGTGATCAGACCAACCTGCTGGGGCTGAAGGGGGATCGTTACGTCACAGCAGAGAGACAAAGGGCGTGAGGGCTTAGTGAGGGGGAGAG
>NC_051416.1:27998049-27998193 GCF_015228065.2 Penaeus monodon
AGATTGAGAATCTAGGGGGAGACGACAAAGAACAAAATGGCAAGGGGACTGAAAATAAGGGACAAGAAAACTACAAGAAAACTACAACAAAAGTAATGACGGGAAACGCAAAAGGAACAAGGGGAGTAAAGAGCAAAGAAAGTG
>NC_051416.1:27998388-27998594 GCF_015228065.2 Penaeus monodon
AGTCTTCCGCGAACCGATACAGGAAATGGATCTCGGGAACTGAGAATGAACGGCACTTTTTCGTGAACACTTTTCCCTGTTTGCTAATTGAATTGCTATTGCCTTTGTAGATGGTTATTTTCATTTTTTTCGGTAGTTTTGAGCTCACACTGGAGAATTTTCGTACCTTTCACTTCGACCCTTTCATCGACTCTACTGCTGAGTAG
>NC_051416.1:27999109-27999575 GCF_015228065.2 Penaeus monodon
CGAGATTACACATTGCAACCATGATTTGCGATATTGGATATTACAGCCACCCTGTATCCCATACCCGGAAACCGAACAGTGGTTTCCCCTTTCAGAAAATGATTACAAAACAGGCTGTATTTCTGAAGCGTTAATAGTTTCATGGAATATTAAATTGTCCCAGATACTTATTGTCCCTGATGGTTGAACTGTGTGATGGTTTCTCCATGCTGTTTATCATTATTTTTTTTTTTTCTTTTTTTTACGGTTGTTTTTCGTTTTATTCTTTGAAACCTTACGTTGCTCATTACTATTAAAATATTATTACCGTTATCTTTATTTGTTTTATCTTTTTATCCTCTTTTTTCGTTCTTGTTTTACTCCTTGTGCCTTTTTTCTTTACCATTCCTCATCATTCCTTTTCAAACTCAATGTCCTCCCATCCCCCTATTTTTTCCACTTCTTTTCTCTTTGCTTCATTCACCCA
>NC_051416.1:27999611-27999990 GCF_015228065.2 Penaeus monodon
ACATCGTCATCTTCTTCATCTGTCTTTATTTTTTTTCCTTTCCATCGTCATGTGCTGCCTCTCCTTTCCTCTGCAAATTCACAACAACCTAAATTTACCTAGAAAGTATCTCCCCTCCTCTGCATTTCATTTCAATCCTTACGGAGTTTCTTCTTGCTTGTTTACTTTCTCGTTTCACTTGTTTGCTTGAGTTTACATCCTTGCACACAAAGAGACAAGCACACGCGTGATTTTTACACTCAAACAATTTGTGAAAGAATTCGAATTTACTTGTACCCTGAGTGTGTTGACTGAGAGGACCATAAACATACAGACACATATACACACAAATTAACTTGTGTATATACTGCATGCGAACAGAAGCGTGTATTTAATACGG
>NC_051416.1:28000145-28000384 GCF_015228065.2 Penaeus monodon
TCAGGTAAGTTCAGTCTGTTATACTGATTCCGAAGTCAAAGTCCAACATTTCGGACGCTCTCGGAGTCGTGTTCTAGCACTTAACCTCGAACAATATCCGTCCAGTGTTCGTATCCTTCTCTATGATACTCTTTTACCGGTTTATCTGCATGTTGGGCGATGCTTCTTCCCTTCCCTTTCCTCCGCAAGCAACTGGATAGCTGTTTGGCATCTCTCTGTCTCAGACTCTGCCTCTGTAG
>NC_051416.1:28000665-28000763 GCF_015228065.2 Penaeus monodon
AAGCTACATTGCGTGGATCTATATTTTTTTTTTTTTTAAGTGGGAGAAGCAAAGACAATCATGATTAGTGTTTCGACATCGCGCACTGACGGATGACA
>NC_051416.1:28001238-28001312 GCF_015228065.2 Penaeus monodon
TCAAAGTTACAGCAAAAGAAGAATATATATTAATTTTTTGACTATTCGACAAAATCTGATTGTAACCTGCTTCC
>NC_051416.1:28001624-28001980 GCF_015228065.2 Penaeus monodon
CAACCCATTTTCCCAAACTGAAGGACAAAAGGCGTTAAAAGACATCCCCAGACACGCCAAGCAAGACAGCGACACAAACCACCCGCCACAAAGTCATCAAAAAACACTGACAACTAAGTCATCCGCCACATACGAAAATAACACACAAAAAACACAAAACTAATTGCCACAAACTCACAAAACGACGCATATCTCCCCCCATCAGGTCGATAGTGACACCCAAGCTTGGGTCAGGTGCGTCGAACTAGGTCAACTGAGGCATGGAAACCCAGGGGAAATGAGACGCTATATAAAGGGAGAAAGATCATAATGGTTCGTATTGACAATGTAGATCGACCTGTTTACCTCTCGTTTCC
>NC_051416.1:28002448-28002764 GCF_015228065.2 Penaeus monodon
TGCTTGTGTATATGTATGTGTGTACACGTATGTGTGCGTAAATAGATAGATGAATTTAACATCAATAATGGCAATATATAGAGAAGTAAGTCGAGGAATAGACATAACGCAACAATCGCACACAAACATGCACAACGCCACGCCACTGGATCGTGTTTGTTCGGTGAAATGTCACACGAGATAGTTGGAATTGTCTCGCAGTCACATGAAGGCAAGATTATTTCCTCTAATAAAGATATGAAGCACTGTGTTTTAAAGTCGATAATGTGTTTATATGTGTGCCACTATGCTGTATTCACATGCGTATATGTGTTAT
>NC_051416.1:28002895-28003034 GCF_015228065.2 Penaeus monodon
ATGAGTACAACCCTTTATAGGCAATGGGATTTCTGATTCTATATAAAGGAAAATTCTCATGTGGATATTTTTTCGGGCTCGTGTTTCGCTCTGAGAAATCTCTTGTAGGTCTTGATTGAAAACGCTGGGAAGGTAACTG
>NC_051416.1:28003689-28003934 GCF_015228065.2 Penaeus monodon
CATAAGATCCACCTTCCTCCTACTCCCTGTGCTCCCCCACCCACCACCTGTGCTATTCACTTAAAACACGGTTGCAATTACCACATCCTGTTATTTTGCCTTTTAGCCGAAGTTGTGGGAGGGAAGCTGATAAAACAAGTTAAGACGAGTTTCTAATAACTATATTGATAGTTCTTGCAACGCTACATAATTCTTGCTCTTTTTCGCGATGCCTTTAAAGAAAAGAGTAAGAATACGTATATAAG
>NC_051416.1:28005017-28005359 GCF_015228065.2 Penaeus monodon
CACAAACGATCAAAAAACTTTCTCACCCAAACGGACACCACGTCTCAATTCCCGGGTGTCTGCGATGGTGTAAATAAGCACAAACATCGCCAAGACTCAGCTGACCCGCTGTATGTCAACATTGCCTCAAATAGCCCGGGGCGATGTCGACCCTCCCCTTGTAATATGTAGTTATTTTGATCTCGTATAAAAAGGATAATGTTTACGTGAGACACTTTACTTCGATTTTTTTTATTTGACTTCGTTTTATTAAGGTCTATTTTTATGTGTAAGTATGTAAAGTAACATGTTGATATTAAAGTTTCGTGTTTCTATGGGGATGCTGGAAGAAACAGGAGGGAC
>NC_051416.1:28006061-28006680 GCF_015228065.2 Penaeus monodon
CCCCTTTCTTTCTTGTTATCAATCCTATCTTTACATCCCTTCCCGTCTTTCCATCTTCCCTCTTTCCACTTTTCTATTCCCTCCCCCTCTTTCCACCCCCTCCCCCCTCTTTGCTCTCTTTCCATTCCCTCCCCCTCTTTCCTCCTTTCCATTCCCTCCCCCCTCTTTCCACCCTCTTCCCTTCTTGCTGCCTCTCCCATCTTTCCACTTATTCCCCTCTATCCTCCCCTTTTCCCTTTCCCCCCAATTAATCTCACGGGAGAAAGTCATTAGGACTCATCACACGGTTGCCTTTGAGTCGAGTGTTACGGAAGAGAAGACAAAAAAAATGCTGAGCGAGACAAAACGATTTTTCTTTTAGAATCTAATGTCTCCATTTACAGCTTTCCTCCCCCCCCCCCTCTCCCGAGTGGTTGCGCCGTCCTGGAATTTTATGATTTTATAATTGATTGCGGTTGCGTATTATGATAGGTGATATGTGATGATTTAAGTTATTCTATTACATTTTGAGATTAATAATCATTGTTCATGAAACAGATACTGTGCTAATATTTACATCCTCCAGTGATTATTATGCATCATATCTTGTAACTGATAGTGACTCTGTTAGCAGTATATA
>NC_051416.1:28006899-28007010 GCF_015228065.2 Penaeus monodon
TCACTTAACACATAATTTAAAGATTTTGAAATGACCAGTCAATCAGTTGTTTAAACTAAAATCAGGTATAACGTTGCACAGTATTTCTCTCTAAATATTCGAACTCCTGCC
>NC_051416.1:28007035-28007174 GCF_015228065.2 Penaeus monodon
TTGGGGGGCTGATTCTTTTAATCAGCGCACTTTTAAATAGACTTGGACGCAATTATTTACAGTAATTTGTCTTTTTCAGTTGAGTTCTATAACTACCATTTGGCACTTCAGTTCGTTATCCATTTTACCGTATCAACGA
>NC_051416.1:28007424-28007488 GCF_015228065.2 Penaeus monodon
ACTTTCTCTTTATCTCAGTCCCTTAATAAGCAAACCTTGTTTATCTGAAATGGACATTTGTTAA
>NC_051416.1:28007837-28008101 GCF_015228065.2 Penaeus monodon
TAACAACACTTAGCGGTGTTCGATAATACTATCATTTTTGTATTGTGCAAGTTTAAGTCTGCTTACATTAGATTGCTTTTATTTTATACACTTATACGCTTATAACTGTAAGTACAGTTATAAGCGTATATATTAGTTGATGCTCTATTTCGTTATGAAATTACTATCAAAAGTAGCGATGATTTGTACTTAATCTGATAAGGGATGTTTGTTTCCCACTCATTTCACTGCGAGTGACAAATTCAGCCGAGAAACTTCCAGAAC
>NC_051416.1:28009311-28009444 GCF_015228065.2 Penaeus monodon
ATCTTTCTTTTCGTTCACATCCTCCATTACCTCATCTCTCGTCTCCGCTTGATCCACTTCCCTTTTTCTTGTGTTTCCTAATCATTTCCATCAACTCACTTCCTCTGTTCTAACTAGGCAATTTGTTTTATTT
>NC_051416.1:28009826-28010081 GCF_015228065.2 Penaeus monodon
CTTTCATTTTACATAATCATTGACATCTCTAAAGATTTAAAACGAAACGGGTCCTAGCTAAGAGTGCTTACCTTTTACCAGATGACAAACTCAAAAAAACTATTACAAACTTTTTGCGTCGGGTTAGTAACTTGTCCAAATTAAGCTTCCATGTTACTTTAAGTTCTCTGACTCAATAAACTTCCAAAATAAGCTTAGTAGCCTCAACTTAGCTAAGAGTAAAGACTCCAGTTGGTTTATAAACGTAATTACTTC
>NC_051416.1:28010255-28010716 GCF_015228065.2 Penaeus monodon
CTTCCCAGGGAGACGCCTGGGAAGAAGACCATAGAGAGAGAAAAGTGGGTAAGACTGAGAAAAAGGAAACAAGGAGGCACAGGCACAGACAAATGACATAGTAACGAGATTCCTCATCAAATATGCAGGCCTATACATAACAGTTCTCACGATTATATACCATTAATTCGATTCTGAAAAAGTGAGTATGTATATATTACGGTGTGATTATTACTTTCTCTTTTGCTTATTATTCTGTGTGTGTGATTTGCGCTGGTAATAGATGCGTCGATGCACATGAGAATGCCAAACCACACGCTCTGTGTATTTATCAGTTAATCTCGCTCTCACTGTTTCTCTAGTCCATTAGATATTAATTATTTGGTATTTTACACACTGAAAGCAACTTTGGCCGAGTTCAGCGCTAAATAGTCTAACCATTCGCATTTGTACTAAAGTTTTATCAAACAGAAAACGGTGGT
>NC_051416.1:28011365-28011443 GCF_015228065.2 Penaeus monodon
CATTCATGACTCTGTTATTCACAACTACGATTCTGCTTTCGTAAGGCAATCATGAGTAAGAAAAAAAAGTGACTAAAA
>NC_051416.1:28011466-28011777 GCF_015228065.2 Penaeus monodon
AAATCTCATATAAGGTATATGGGCCTATATCCTCGGCCCCAAAATACACCGCATCCAATAACCCGGGGAATTGGCTTGTTTCATCTTATTTACCCTGTAGTGCCGTCCTTGCTGGCCCGAGTAAAGAGGTTATGGACGCCGTGTAAATTATTGCTAGGTGACAAACGCCTGGTTATGATATTTTGTTATGGCTGGGCTCTGTGTAGTGATGAGTGAGGCATCAATTGTATATACTGGGAGGTGTGTTTGAGTATGCACTAACCGTGTATTTGTGTTCGCATTCATGCACGCACATGTGTACTCACCGGTAA
>NC_051416.1:28012098-28012296 GCF_015228065.2 Penaeus monodon
TCGCTTTTGTGTGTATATTGGTATAAGCTATGTGTTTTAAGTCTATGCTTACCATAGCGCTCTATATATATCACAGCATTCTTTTATTTTCCATTGAGCTTAAAAACAGAGGTCTTGCAAGAGCGTGCGGGTCGTTGCTAATACGGATGTAGGCCAAGTGAGTGAAAGGTCCGCGGTTTTCTTTGTATTTGCCAAACG
>NC_051416.1:28012618-28013018 GCF_015228065.2 Penaeus monodon
CCATGATACTTCTTTCATTCACCTATTTTTGCCTTGGTGTATTTGTCGATAGATATTTAACCCAACCATCACTATCACCCCCAACCTCACCTCTATTACCCCACCCTCCAAACCCCATCATCCTTGCCCCCTCACCCTCGTCCGCACAACACCGCCAGCCACCCTTAACTCCTCACCCTCTACTTCACCATCAACACTTCCCCCTTCTCCAGCGATTTTTACCCCACCCCCCGCATCACCCCCTAGGTTATTCTCAACCCTTAAGCACGCCCACCCAAACCCTCACTTCCAAATATCCCGACTCACCCTAACCACCCATAACCAACCCTTAGCCACAACCAACCACCCGTTCATTGTTACCACTAACTACCACTCTCACCCTTATCTCCCACCCTAACAC
>NC_051416.1:28013148-28013236 GCF_015228065.2 Penaeus monodon
TAACTTCAAATAGTTAATCAGTGATTTCAAAATGACCATATTAATACTATTAATTAGTGCAATTCAAGGATCAAGTTAAATCTTTGTT
>NC_051416.1:28013494-28013622 GCF_015228065.2 Penaeus monodon
ACTAAATCAACAACATTCAAAACTACGTCATATCTTAATGCTCAAATATTATAAAACAAAATATTTATCTTTGTGAAAGCAATTGATCGTTCAATATCTCAGTGTTAAATAATGAATTAGATAGTTCA
>NC_051416.1:28014898-28015104 GCF_015228065.2 Penaeus monodon
GAACGAACCTCAGAGGCCCTCACCGCCTCAGCACCACCGTGATCTAAGATGATTTAATAGCGAGGGCCACCACGTCGAATCCTGGCTGCCTGCTGTTAATGCCTCGCCCGTGACCTCCCTCCCGATAAGGAGGTTTCCGTCCCTCACAAGACGCTGGGATGTGTGAGTGAAGACGGCCCGTGAAGAAGAATTATTTTGGTGGGAGT
>NC_051416.1:28015330-28015623 GCF_015228065.2 Penaeus monodon
GCAGGTGGTGTGGAGGGGGGATGGGGGCAGTAGGGGGATGGAGGAAAGGTCAAGAGGCTTGGCTGGAAGAATAAAAAAAAGGCAAAGGGAAAGAAAAGAGGATAGAGGAACATGAGAAAAAAAACTGGGTTAAATGACAATAAAAGGAAGGGAGGAAATGAATAAGGAAAGAAAGAGAAGAAAACAGGAGAGAAAACTGGCTGGATAAATGAAATGAGGAACAGGAAAGGGGGAAGAGAGAAATAAAATATTGATTGGATGGATGGAATAAAAGGTGGAACAGTGTAAGAAAG
>NC_051416.1:28015679-28015850 GCF_015228065.2 Penaeus monodon
GGGAGCATGAAAAGAGAAAAAAAACAATTTTCTGAAAAATGAAATGAGAAGAGGGAAGAGGCGTAGTGAAAGAAGGAAAGGAGAGATAAAAAGAAAATCAAGATGGATAGACGAAACAGATTAGGAACGGATATTCAAATGGCTGATAATGGAAGGAAATACGTGAGTGAG
>NC_051416.1:28015886-28015981 GCF_015228065.2 Penaeus monodon
CCCCCACCCCCCCCAAATGAAAATCATAACAACGACATAAAAACAACGGGGAAAAAAGCACCAAAATATACTGTTTTTCGAAAGTAACAGAACGG
>NC_051416.1:28016052-28016267 GCF_015228065.2 Penaeus monodon
CTTAATGAAAAGGAGTGAAACTGAAGACATAATCGTATTTGTGCGAAATGACACGAGCTAACCCAATCTGGCCCTGACCTAGGCTAACGCGAAATGGCTGCCCGGGAGACATGCCTTCTTGGGTATTTTCGCTTCTGAAGACCAAGCGGGAGATGAAAAATATAAGAGTGCAGGACCACAGGCTGCAGGACACGTATGGAAAAAACAGGATCCGT
>NC_051416.1:28018737-28018963 GCF_015228065.2 Penaeus monodon
TGTTGAGAATACGAGTCTCATCCAAGCCACCTGTCTCCGGCGCCTCCCCATTCAGCTCGAGAGCATTACCTAACAATATTACGACACCTCTTTCTGTTGTGCAATATTTCCTATTATATTATAATCTGCTAGAGCCTCTCCCACGGAAATGCATTCCTGCGATTTCATGTGGTGTCGTTATACATTGTCACCACATGTGAAGGTTACGTAACGCACTTTCATTGTG
>NC_051416.1:28019103-28019319 GCF_015228065.2 Penaeus monodon
GCAAACGAATTTTTTCACTATGTAAAAGCTTTATTTCGAATTTTCACCTCACACGAATCTCCAAATACAACGCAAAATAACACACAAATGACAAGTCACTCAGCTACACCGTCCTACGCACAACATACACAACTCTCTACCATACCCTCCCTTTGACTAATCCTAACGCCTCATCACCAAGTTATGAACTTCCACAATTACTCCCACAGAGATAAG
>NC_051416.1:28019357-28019518 GCF_015228065.2 Penaeus monodon
CGTACGAGAAAAAGAGTGAACCTCCAGGCTACTTTCCCTCCTTGTATATTCAGGCCACGGTTAAACCTCCTCCTCTCGAGACCCGCGGGAGACTGGCAATGAAGAAGTCAAAAACGTGGAAATCTGCAGTGGGTTTTTCTGAAGCGTGCTTGGGTTGACGA
>NC_051416.1:28020845-28020914 GCF_015228065.2 Penaeus monodon
CATATACTTTTAGACACACTCCAAGAGTAAGAGAAAAACTAAACCTTTACTTTTCGAATGCGACTAGCC
>NC_051416.1:28020997-28021195 GCF_015228065.2 Penaeus monodon
ACAGAGAAAATAAACCCTTTCCCATTATTATTGTTAGCGTTCCATTTCATTTTGTGCAAACACGTTACTGCGCTTGTGTTTGCGTTCAATATCTCCATTTGTTTCTGTGAAAGACTCGCACAGAAAAGGCCCCGCACCTGAGCCAACCTCCGCCGAAATAACCCAAAGACCTTATTGATTTGATGAACAATAGCCTAC
>NC_051416.1:28022124-28022295 GCF_015228065.2 Penaeus monodon
TACACAGTAATAAGTAGGCGGTCGGAAATTATTGGCAGCGCTGGGAAAATATCAGAAGGATGGTTTGATAAATATGTAGACTGATCGATGACTCGGTTAATTAAGTTGATAAGAATGTTGTTCAAGTTGGGTTCAAAATAATTCATAAAAAAATTAGGGTTCACTGTTTTA
>NC_051416.1:28022684-28022917 GCF_015228065.2 Penaeus monodon
TTTTGTTCACTCGTATTGTATATATGTCGTATCCGTATGAATATGTGTCTTAATTAACATATACTTTTTGTAACCTTATATTATTGTTGTTGTTGTTCTATATATTATATTGAAATGAGAAAGAGAAAGATAAATATTGGCGATACGTAGAAATATGTTAAAACAAGAAAAATATACAGTAGATGAGACGATGGAGACAAATATATGGATGAAGTACAGAATTAAAATTACGG
>NC_051416.1:28023139-28023354 GCF_015228065.2 Penaeus monodon
CAAAATATACGAGACGTTTCCAAAGATAAATTTCAGGCCAAGTGCGGCAATAGGCTAAAAATACTTAGTAATTTCCCGCTGTAACCGCCAGGGCCCCATTTAACAATAGTCTCACCGTTTGTAACCTTACAGCTTCTATTTTAACAAGGGTATAACTCCTTCTGGGGTGACAGAGGGAATCTTGCGGGTATTTTTAAACTCTTAATCATTACGGA
>NC_051416.1:28023417-28023719 GCF_015228065.2 Penaeus monodon
AATCTTTTTTTCTCTCTCTTTTCTTTCAGTTTGTATGATGAGAAGGGTATGATTTCCCGGAAAGGTGACAAAAGTTGTTGGATTTTTGTTAGTTTGGTATTTGTCTGTTCTCCTTTTTTTGCTTTTTTGTTTGTTTGATCATTGGCTTTATTCTTTTTTATTCTTTTAATACCCGCAGCCTCACAGCATCCAGAGCAAGAATGGGTATTATTGTTGTTACATGAAATTCAAGGAATTCTTGTAGTTTTTTATCGTTATTTTCACCCATTTTTCTCGTATTGTCTTCTTCTGTTTGTATCGTG
>NC_051416.1:28023762-28023836 GCF_015228065.2 Penaeus monodon
GAGCCTCTATCAAAGGATAGTTTTTTTTATCACAGAGACCTGAAATGATTCTTAAAGCAGCTTTTTAACCTTAA
>NC_051416.1:28023873-28024050 GCF_015228065.2 Penaeus monodon
TTCGCTCGTTTGTTTGATTATCTTGCTTTTTACGTTTTTTTCAGCTTTTTATTTCTCATTACACAAACTTCTTTTTATTTCATTTCATCTGTTGTATATTTAATTGCTGTACGTTTTTCTTTTTTCTGGTGTCTGTACTTTCCATTTTATTTTATTTGTTGTTTTTTTGTTTCATTG
>NC_051416.1:28024108-28024415 GCF_015228065.2 Penaeus monodon
GTCTGATGGCTGTAAAATCACTGCTTAAATTGCAAGCGGACTATAACTCATGTGATGACAGTTATTGTCACGGGAAATCGAAAGCCCTTTTTGTGGTTATTTTTAGCTTTATTATCATCCTTTTTTTTTTTCTTTTTTTTTTTTGGGGGGGAGGCTAATTTTCGCTTTTTTTCTCTCTCTTTTTGTTTGTCTGTTCTTGTGTTTGATCTTTTTTATACTGCCGCGGGAATGTGAAGGGATTGTTGTGGCTATTTAAAATTTTAATTATCCTTATTCACATCTTTATTGCTTTGCTTTTTTAGTCTGT
>NC_051416.1:28024528-28024600 GCF_015228065.2 Penaeus monodon
TTCTTTTTATGCATGAAAGAGAATTTGTTTTTTTTGTGGTAATATTTAATATTTTCTCAATCTCCGACTTAC
>NC_051416.1:28024696-28024773 GCF_015228065.2 Penaeus monodon
ACACGTTCATTGTTTTCGTTTTCATTACACCGTTGTTGTCAAGGGGAATGGCTATATGCTGGTATTTTTTACATATA
>NC_051416.1:28024930-28025268 GCF_015228065.2 Penaeus monodon
ATTGCACGAAGCTGTTGTCAGGGGGAACTGCAGTAAAAAAAAAAATAGATGTTATTTTTTTTTTTTTTTTATTCTTACTCAAACATATTTTCCGTCTTCTTTATATGTTTGTTTGTCTGTTTTGGTTTGTTTTTGTGTTGTCATTGTTGTTGTTTTGATTTTCGATTTTTCGTTACAAAAATGGCTTAAGTGCTGAATAAATGACTGACTTGTTATCCAAGGAAATTGAAGGGAAAGATTCTTGTAATTATTTTTTCTTCTTTTTACTTATCTTTAATTACTTTTGTATCCTCACGTTCCTTTACATTTCTGAAAAAGACAGCCGGATGCTTGAATTG
>NC_051416.1:28025757-28025839 GCF_015228065.2 Penaeus monodon
GGCTTTGACGAAATTTCTTATTCCTTAAGCCAACTTACTGTTGTTTGATTATAGGACCTTGGATTATGAATTCGCCAGGACG
>NC_051416.1:28026082-28026805 GCF_015228065.2 Penaeus monodon
CTTGCGTAAAGCATGTATTATACCCACCTCCTTCCTTTCATCAAGAAAATAACCCCCATCAATGTTTACCTTCAAGAGTAAATGCTCTCCTGGGTTCCCTGAAGCCGTATCGAGGTTAATATGGCTAAGTCCAGCAGTCATATTAGACCCCCCTCCCCCTCCTCCCTCAAAAAAAAAATCCCTTAAAAGTTTATGGCTACTTCTGCCTTATGGGATAGTTAAAGTGTCCTTTTTACTCTTCATCGTCTCGTGACCAAGATCCGAAGTGTCCTGCAGAATTAGGTCTGGTGAGATGAGGGGACAAGTTTATATATGTATCCAAAGTCATAAATTCCAAACTACTTTTTGATAGATAGTGACATGGGGAAGGGAAGGATCCTGCATGTAGATTTTGCTTTTACGCTTTTTCGTTGCAGACTGATGGGGATTCAATAAAACTGCTCTCAAAAATATCATATCTATTCACTGTTTAAAGTGAAATTTGAAATGAGTGAATGCTCGGCGCATATCTCCCATTTTCCATTTCTTCCTGAACTTCAAAAAATGTCTACGTCAAAAGAGAAATAGTTCCCTAGAGTTCAGAAGAGTAATGTTTGTATTTACCGGAAAAGGCAGGTCTTTACTTAATATGTGGCTCCGGAGAGAGAGGTCTTTTCCTCTTTTCACATACGAAGAATTGAGGCTTTACTTGAAGAACATTCGCCAAAGGTTGAGTGATATTAA
>NC_051416.1:28026973-28027679 GCF_015228065.2 Penaeus monodon
CATATATAAACATATATACGTTTAATAAAAGAAGTATATCATCTAGTCGCTGAATGAAAAGCGAAAGTGATAATAACAATATTTATAACCGCCACACAAACATATAATTTTACGAAAGTGAAAGTTGTCGGGAAGGGGAGACTCTTGGAAATGTTAAGGCCAAAATTCCCTGAAGATCTTATCACACTTACTACCAGGCGATCGCTCAGTTTAATTACAGTCATTAGAGGAGAGATCATAATTTGAAATTAATAACACATTGGATAGAAACCTTCCCTTCACACTAGCTGCCCTCCCCCATCTTCCCCCTACCCCTCTTTCCATCTACACCCTCCCCTCTCCCTCTCCCCCTCTTCTCCTACCCTTTACCCATTCCTCCTTCTTATACCCTACCCTCTTCCCTCCTCTTCTCCCCCTCTTCTACCTTCCCCCCTTGTTACCCTATACCTCTCTTCCCTCACCACTCCCCTCCCTTCTCCTACCCCCGCTCCCCTCCCTTTTATCCCGCCACCCTCTGCCTGTTGCCCATTATAACAGGAGACGTTAGACCTTGAGCTGAACAAATGAGAATAAGAATATTATTAGACAAAGAAGATACGAAGAGAAAATACGAAGAGAGGTGGAAGATGTTGGTCAAGGCCAGGCTGATTTGTGAGGGTGACAGGAGAAAATATGCCAGGATTGTTGCCTTGTGCTATATGGCATT
>NC_051416.1:28027909-28029276 GCF_015228065.2 Penaeus monodon
AAAACATCTTTACTATGAATGAAAGTCATGACGATTGTAAAGACTGTAATGATATGTATTTTTTTTTTTTTTCTTATCATTATATCACTTTGACTTAAAACAATACCTTTAACTTTTTTTTTTGGGGGGGGGGGGTATTTTGTTTTTATTTTTATTTTTTATTTTTTATTTTATATTTCATAAATGTATATATATTTTTCTTCTTCTTTCATCAAACGAGCTTTTTTTTCTTTCTTTCTTTCTTTCTTAACATTTTTTTTTTTTTTGGGGGGGGAGGGATTTTGTTTTTCATTTTCGTTTTTTTTTGTTTTTTTGTTGTTTTTTTAGATTATTTTTCATTTTCATTTTAGAGAGGGTCATTTTTTCGTTGATCTTTTGGGGATTCTTCTGTTTTTCTTTTTTTTTATAGAGCCTTTTTTTTTTTTTTTTGGGGGGGGGAGGTTCTTTTAGTTCTCTTATTTAGAGTTTTCTTTTTTTGTGGGAGTCTTTTTTTTATTGTACGGATAGAAAACAGTTGCATTTTTTTTTTTCCTTTATTAATTCCATCATGACGATCACAGGTGGGTTTTCGTTTTCTCTTCGTTGTTCTCCCTATCTCCTCTCCCTTTTATACCCCCCCCCCCCCACTCGTTTCTCTTCCAATTCTTCCACGTGTGTCTTTCCTTCACTCTCTTTTCATCCCCCTCCTTATTAACTCCTTCCTCCTCGCTTCTCCCTCCTCGCTTCCTCCTCTTCGCTTCCTCCTCCTCGCTTCCTCCTCTTCGCTTCCTCCTCCTCGCTTCCTCCTCCTCGCCTCCTCCTCTTCGCTTCCTCCTCCTCGCTTCCTCCTCCTTCGCTTCCTCCTCCTCGCTTCCTCCTCCTCGCTTCCTCCTCCTCGCTTCCTCCTCCTCGCTTCCTCCTCCTCGCTTCCTCCTCTTTGCATCCTCCTCCTCTCTTCCTCCTCCTCGCTTCCTCCTCCTCCTTCTTTCTTCTTTTTCACCTGCTACATGTTCGACCCATATCTATCCCTCCTTATCCCACCTCGCCACCTACTGTTTAATTTACTCCTACTCGCCCCCTCCTTCTACTCCCCCTTCGTCCTTCTGTCCATGGTAACTCCCACGCACACTCTGCTTTATGTAGCACCTTCCTCCTCCCTCCCCACCCCTTATTTCATGTCTGATCTTCCTCTATCCTCCCTCCTCACCCCTGCTCCCTATCTGTCCTTCCTCCCTTAGCCCCCTTCCACAACTAACCCTTCCCTCCCCTCCTATCACCTCCCCACTCTTCCCCACACCCCTTCCCTTCCCTCCCCAGCGCATACACACACCCCTCCTTCCTTCCTTTTGACCAGCCCAGCCTTTGTGACAAAGAACAAAAAGTCCAAT
>NC_051416.1:28029341-28029527 GCF_015228065.2 Penaeus monodon
GCGTGGCTCATTATTATAGACTCACTGGTTTTATGTGGCTTCAAAAATACAAGGGTGAGTGAGGCTATAAACAGACACTCAGGAAGATTGACGTCGTGTTCCATTTTGTGAGTCAACACAGTGGAGATGAATATCAGTTATGATTCATCTTCATATTCTGCCGCTCGCGGAATCAAAAATATGATT
>NC_051416.1:28030028-28030687 GCF_015228065.2 Penaeus monodon
GCGTAGTTTCTGTATCATTACCATCCATAGTCTCTAGAAAATCTGGTATGAGTTTCACTTGGCCTTATCTAGCTTATCAGCAGATGTCCCCAACGAACGCTTCGTGATAGAGAAAAGCGGAGAGAGACAGAGCGTTTGATAAATCAAACAGCGCTGTCTCGTTCAGCAGAAACGTTCAAAGAAAGGCAGACAATAAGTCAAAACTGATACCACGGAGATAACAGAATGCACTCGCAGATGCTGCTATCACGAATTCCTATAACAATAATTCAAAAGTTTTTTATTTCAATTCTTTTTCTTTATTTCTTTCTTTTTTTCAACTTTCCTTTTTCCTCTAGTTTTTTTTCTAGTTTTTTTTTTTCCTCCATGTAGTATGAATGTGGCGTCTTTGTTTTTTGGTCGTCTATTTTCCTTGGCGGTTTGCACTTTGAGATATTAAATTTCAGAGTTCGAGGCGCTTCTTGGGTTCCCTGGGCAAAAAAAATTCTTTCAGTGAGGCTTTGCCCTTCCTCCTCCGCAAAAAAGTATCATTGGTAAGGAATGGAGAGATGAAATCATTGTTATTAAATTATTATTGAAGTTTTATCAGGGATTATTGATGATTCGTTTACCATCAAAGTATAAAATGAGTTTTAGTTATAGGTTTTAGGGTGTGAATA
>NC_051416.1:28030798-28031218 GCF_015228065.2 Penaeus monodon
ATTTACCACTGCTTGCTGAATACCTAAAAGTTAAAAATGATTCTGCAATTCACTATTCAGGGTAAATATTCAACTGTCAACTCAAAATCACTTTCTTTTTTCACTAATTAGTATTAGAATTTTATCCAAATATGAAGGCAAAACCAACAATATAACAGCGAAATGCAGTCTTTCACAATGATAAGCTTTATCCAGATAATTTATTCATCTTTATCATCTGTTATTCACTTATTCCCCCTTCATTCATTCTCATCATTGTTCTTTATAATGAAAATGATTATTCCTCGTGATGAGGAATAAGGATGATTATTCAAAATATATAATGAATAAATGTCATGCGTGTTTTTGCTAAGTCATCGTCGAGTTCAGTACTATACCATCCTGTATTATCTTGATTAGGCCTCTTTAGGCTTTAGAATA
>NC_051416.1:28031550-28032291 GCF_015228065.2 Penaeus monodon
ATCTTTAATTCATTTCGGAGCCTCCTGTGAGACTGCACAATTACAGGGTTTATCTCATGCAACTCCCAGCGCAGCGAAACAATCTCCTTTATTCCGAACCGGCAACTCCTACATTCCAGCCACTGCCCTAAGATCATGAAATCCTAAAAAAATCCTAAAATCCTAAAATCCTAAAACTCAAAAATCCTAAAATTCTAAGATCCTAAAACCGTAAAACTATACGTTCCTAAGATCATGAAATCCCTAATATCCAAAAAACTCTAAAATCCAAATAGCCTAAAACGCTAAAATCCTAAAATCCTTAAAAAAAAAAAATCAACCCAATGACTTATTCACTCGCCATATTCGAAAAATCACAGACGAATGCTGTTGACTCCCAGACATTTACATCAAACCGAAAACGTATGATAATTGAATTAGCCTCCTTAGAGAGTCAGAGTAATCGTCTTTCAAGATTTTTATATGACAATTTTCCTCTCCAAGACGGCTCTGTTTTGAAGACGATTGTCAGAAATTTCCTCTGGGGCTTCCTTCGACATTGCCAGGTGGCCGAAGCACTTTTAATTTCAAAGTGAAGCTTCGTTTTGCCACGTTCCCTGTGAAGATCCTTATGAAAACGGCTTTGGGGATTCGCATAAGTGAAACATCACTGAAATGGTGCTGAAGTTTGTGGGTTGATGTGGAATATTCTTGTTGTTGTTTGCTTGTTCATTTTTCAGTTAGTTGTCTTTAGGATTATAA
>NC_051416.1:28032405-28032517 GCF_015228065.2 Penaeus monodon
ATTATCAGTGAACTTTACGTAGACTAAACATATATTCACTGATAATGAAAAATTACATATTTCTTATCACAGAGCAGCCATTGGACCATCCTTTCGTCCACCAAATAATTCG
>NC_051416.1:28032536-28032707 GCF_015228065.2 Penaeus monodon
GTCAAAAACATGAAACCTGTAATTACCATTGTCTTGCCATTGCATATGTCACGTACTTAGTAAATTATAGTGATGTTCGTGTTTTTTCCCCCTTTTTTAACATTCGTTCTTTTTACTCTCTCGACATCAGTCTATAAATATTGACCTTTTAACTTCAACTTTTTTTTACCA
>NC_051416.1:28032755-28032950 GCF_015228065.2 Penaeus monodon
GTTACGTCAGAGATTCTCGTTCCTTTGATCTCGTCACGTTACAAGAGCCGTGATGAAGTGTACAAGCGAGTGAAATATCTCTGGAACAGTATGCAAATGAGGACTCTCTATGAGACACGCAGAGACAACTTGCAATGTTGAAATTACCGTTTTAACTGTGTGTCACTAACGCGCTGCAGAGCTTGTTACTTGTTT
>NC_051416.1:28033305-28034515 GCF_015228065.2 Penaeus monodon
CATTCGTATATATTCATCCATTCATTCATGTACCAACAAGCACGGGCAATTCAGTCCCATAAGTCTTCGTGGTCGTCAGCCGCAGCTCCCTCTGTTGTCGCCGCGCGTCAGTTTGGCGGAGGACCAGCGACATTTCAGCCAACAATGGCAACGGAAATCAAGCCCAGACTTGGCCCGCCTCGTCAGCATTGTGTGTGACACCGCCACTGCAATAGGATTAATTTGTGACGGCCGATCCCGGGGGCAGTAAATAAGAACGATTTTCACTCCCAGCTTCACACACAAAGACTAACTGGTTGGGACATGCTGGGTGCAATTGCACAGAGTTGTCGTCGGATTGCAAGGATCAGGGCTGGCGAATTCGGTTCGATGGCGTTTGCAACTGCAATGATTGAAGGGGGACTGCTCAGTTCTGTGTATTCTCATCCATAAATTCACCAGAATATATGGAGGGAAGCGCTAGACAATTGTTGCCTACAAACGGATTTTCACATAATTGCAGACTGATTTATAGGCCTACACGTTACAAGCATAAGAGTATTTAAGATTAGTAATAATGTAACACTGGCTATTTCTAATAACAATAACTACTATCAGGTTATTTCTTAATTTTCAACTATCTACACTTCTAATTACTATATACCAGTGACTTCTATCTTTTATCATCATGCTGAATGCTCTTCATACAAACGATCACTTCTTTCATTATTATCTTCATTCTTAATTTCAAGCCACTTTCATCAATGTTACCACTACAATGATCCGTAAGATCTAAAAATAATAATCTTAATTTGACGGCAAGCCTATCAAATCAATCAATTACTTATCCCCGTCCTGTTTTCAGTCAAAGCTAATTAAGCTGATCACGCAGTAAAACCGATCCATATCTTCACCTTCGTGTGCATGACGCTGCCTACAAAGTGGCCTCCATGAAACTACAGAAGATCAAAGTGAGAAACATTCTTTCATCCAAACACAAATCTCGAACGATTTCTCATAATGTCAAGGGTTCAAGGGATGAATAATCCGCATTGCATTAAATTTCCATGGCGTGATTGCATAAACAGATTAATCAAGAATCGTGGTTGAAAGAGAGGGAGCGAGTGAGAGGGAAAATACATATAACTACATAATCTCATTCCAAGATATGTTCCCCTGCCGCCTCCGGCTCTCCTGCCCTCTGCTTCTTACTTTCTAGGCTTCTGAGCAT
>NC_051416.1:28035188-28035552 GCF_015228065.2 Penaeus monodon
TTGTGTTTCCTTTCCTCTTGTGCATAGTACAAAAAAGGCTCATCTCTTCCGTTACTTAGTGTGAATCTTGGCACCAATAAATACGCCAACACAGTATATCCTTGTCCTGCAGTCTACTCTAACTCCTCATTATTTAAATTAGGACTCTGACAGACAGCCCCAGGACTAGCGCCGGTGTAGGGTTAGTTTCCCCGACACTTGTCTTGCTGTGTCTCTTTATTGTCTTTGAATAGGTCAGAGGTGACGTACGCAGTTGCTGGTGTGTGTGCTCTGTAACTGTGTGATATGGCTTATGTGTACATGCTTGTTTTCGTATAACTGTGTACGTGGGAGAGGCAAAAATATGTGGATGTGTGTGTGGATG
>NC_051416.1:28035956-28036192 GCF_015228065.2 Penaeus monodon
GCAGTAAATTATTAAAAGCGAAGATCTGACATAGAAGAAATAGAGAAAGAGATTAAGAGATATATTTCTATTTTGTAAGGCTTTCCAGTATTCGTTGTCTATATATCTATCTGCCTGTTCTATAGCTATCTAGATTCTTCTCTCTATTTATCAATCCCTCTCCTTCTCTCTATGTATGTCAACTCTTCCCTTTCTCTCTTTCGTTCTATATGTATGGTTAATAAGTGTTAACGTTA
>NC_051416.1:28036350-28036722 GCF_015228065.2 Penaeus monodon
CGCGCGCGCGAGGCTGCGTTCATGTGTTTGTAGTGTTGTGTGTATATTTATATAAATTCAATATATTTTTTGTATGCTGTTGTATTTTATAATTAATTCACTTCTGTTCACTTGATAAAAGAACAATGCAACAGAGCTAACACCAAAACCTTCCGCAATGTTTAGACTCTAGTAATTAGCATTATCGAAAAGAAGTTTTGAAGCCACACTGCAGAATAGAGCTTCATTAATTCCAGTACAAGAGGCTATTATCGAGTCAACCTAATTGTACACAAGATAAATACTACGGAAGCCATCGACCCGGGGATGGCTTGCAGTGAAGCCCTCTGACTCCGGAAGCCTTGACCTTCGGGGCTCAGGCGAGAATACTTG
>NC_051416.1:28036760-28037556 GCF_015228065.2 Penaeus monodon
ACACACACAAATCCTCCTTCCTTCCTCAGACCCCCTACCTCCAACAACCTCCCTCCTTCCTCACATCCCCTCCCCCCACACACCCCTCCTTCCTCACAACGCTACCTACGCAACACCCAAATTACCATGGCCTTTATAGGAGTATCTTCACGCCCCATCTAATAGGACCTCAACACCCCCACCACAACATCCCCACCACAACACCCCCACCTCAACCACCCCCACCTTAACACCCCCACCTCACCACCCCACCTTAACACCCCCACCTTAACACCCCCACCTCAAAACTCCCATTTCGACACCCACAATCTTTCACCCACCGAAGCCCGTCGCCCGACCTTGGGAGCTGCCGGATGCACAGTGTTATTGACTCGTAATTCGGGTACACCCACGCTCCGCCCTTCCAGCCCCCTCCGCCCCCTCTGCCCCCTCCGCCCCCGCCCACCCTCACTCACGACCCGCCCCCACATCGTCCTCTCACCCCCCCCCCCTCCCTCACCTCCCACGGCCCACTTCCACGCCCTCCTCTGCCCCCTCCGCCCCCGCCCACCTTCCTCTCACGCCCCGCCCCCTACCGTTCTCTCGCGCCTAGCCCCCCTCCACTCCCCCTCTCCCGCACCCCCTCCTCCTCTCACGCCCCGCCCCCTGGCCCCCAAACACGCCCATTCTGCCTCCCTCACACCCCCGCTTCCACGGGCTCGAGCGGACTTGGCACCACCCCCGCTTCTGTCCTCCGCCCACGCATGACACTCCTTGCCGCCCGCTTGCTCATGAGATCATGTGCAGGCAGGCGGCC
>NC_051416.1:28037832-28038259 GCF_015228065.2 Penaeus monodon
GAAAGACCGTAAAGTGGCAATAAACACAGACAGACGAGCAGATAGGCCAAAGAGACAACCAAAGAAACAGACAGACAGGCAGCCAAACAGACAGACAGACACGTAAGAACAGAGAAATGCCCTCCCAGCTGCACCCTGGCCCTTCAAGACAGACACCTGTGCACTGCTCGCTTGGGAGGCTGGAGACAATACAGGGAGATGAGATGTTTCTCACATCTTGCAAAACCATCCAATGACTTTCGTTGGCCGGGTCCCTATACCGGAAAAGGGGAAGGAGAGGGAGGAAGAGGGAATCAGAAAGGAATTCAAACGGAGATGGGTGAGAGGGATAGAGAAAGGTTGATAAACGGTCGAGGGAGTGGAAAGAGGGAGAGGAATACAATTGGGGGATTTTTAATTAAGAAATTATAGGATTTATTGAAAACTG
>NC_051416.1:28038532-28038683 GCF_015228065.2 Penaeus monodon
AACTCAGTTTATCTATTTGATAATGTAAGATAATGTTCAAACAAGTTAAATCCATATAAGGATTTATATAAATAGAGGACAACCATTATCGTATTTTCAAACCTATTAAATGTTCTCATGTTTATTAACCATATGTTCAATTGGTTCTACT
>NC_051416.1:28039002-28039066 GCF_015228065.2 Penaeus monodon
AATTAATTTTGATGATATGTATTTTGTGATCGTTTTGAATGTATATTAGTAGATGTACAATATA
>NC_051416.1:28039920-28040046 GCF_015228065.2 Penaeus monodon
TAAGACTAAGAGAGAAAATATAGTATATGACATACAGAAAGAATATCCAAACATATCAGAAAGATAAAATGATAGGCTATAGACATACATAGACAGGGTACATAGATTCTTTATCTGTCCCTAGAA
>NC_051416.1:28040116-28040326 GCF_015228065.2 Penaeus monodon
TGATGTAGTGATAGCATTCTATGATGACATACTGTACTGTGATGAGTGTGGGGAGTGTGAGAGTGAGGGGGGGGGGTATGGAGTCATGTTAGTGCACAGAGGAGTATCAACATACTAAAGACTTACAAATAGGTATGGAATATGGGTAATCTTTCTGTGTGTTATTCCTATAAATCAGGAGAGGTGAATTTAATTAATTATTTAGTTTTA
>NC_051416.1:28040455-28042156 GCF_015228065.2 Penaeus monodon
CATGCGCGTGTGTATGAGATTTGTGGGTTAGTGTATCTAAGTGGAAGTAGAAATTAAAAATGAATACAGCCATCACTCAATGTGCAACCGGGTTCTAACATCCACATTTCCTCTTCCAGGGAGCGTGCATGATCATCTGACCGAGAGAGGCAGGATGCACTCGTCTGGGTAACAGCAGACAAAGCGCTCGACTCCTGATGCTGGAAGTGCGTCCATAGAAATGCTTTTCCTGTAAAGCATTCCCACAACCTGCTGACCCTGCTGACCTGACCTGGTATGCTTCGTTGGCCTCCTGAGGACACCTTTCCATCGCGGTCAGCAGCGGTGTCAATCGTCCGATGTCAGTGAAATCAGGTTGTTGTTTGCTGAAACCCTTCGCCTCGCTGATCATATCCTGAATGGAAAAGTGTGATAAACCTGTGCGTTGCAATTTCAAGTAACATTGAAGTCTTCTTGCAATGTAAGATCACCCTCAACCTCGGAAAGGGAAGGATCTTTATGAACGTTTATCCTTAACATCACTCGAACTTGCTTTCTTTCTATCCTTTGCTGAAACTTCATCTGAATCTCCTTCAGTTATCCTTACTAACTGATTCTCAAGATATGGTGATTGAATCCTTCTCTTCGGTTATACATATCCCTAATCGACTAGTAAAACTGGTCTGCCAAAGTGAAACCCGTTAAAACAAAGAAAAAGGGGTCACATGGTAACACTTTTGTTGGGACAAAGATTTAATGCGTTTCAGATAGGAATTTTACCGTTCGAACAAAAACACCCCAATAGCTGATTGTGTCACCATTAGGCACGTCAGCGCGTTCAGTCCAACACAAGAGTCTCTCAAAGGCGTAAGTGGAAGCCAACTGAGCCCCCAAGAGCCTGCGGCACACCTGTTCCATGGCTCCACCTGTTACGAAGGACGTGGAGGTTCCTGACCATCTTCAACCTTTCCAGCAACCAGGTAAGTGTGTCAGTTTCACCACTCAGGTTGACCAGCCATGGCTTTCAGATTCTTGGAATTTTGGAGGCACTACGCTGAAGCATTACAGTGGATGATATCTGGAATTACAGTGGTACCCTTTTATAGCATTACAGTATTATTCCAGTGGTGCTACCCTTAACCATTACAGTGGATGACATATAGAATTAAAGTGGCAATGTCCTAAAGCATTACAGTGTTAATTCAGTGGCACTACCCTAAAACTTTACATTAGGGAACGTTTGGAATTAAAGTCGTAAAATCCTAAAGTATTACAGTGGTTGACGTCTGGAATTATCATCCTAAAGCACTACACTGGGGGAAATCTGGAATTTCAGTGGTACCATCCTAAAGCATTGTAGCGGGTGACGTCAAGAATTACAGTGACATCATCCTTAAAATAAAAATTAAATACAGCGGATAGCGTCAGGATTTCCAGGGGCACTACCCTAGAGCACTGTAGTGGGCGTCGCTGGGGATGAAAGTGGAACAGCTGTGGGCGTAGTACTGATATAAACGCCAGACAACAATGCGTTTCTGACTCGTATAGCCACTCCGGACCCCGCGCGAGAAGGAAGACACGGTCAAATTACCGATCTTCAGCTGCTCCTCAATTAAAGACGAAGTTACGAGATGGCCTCCGTTTCGCCTTCTCGATGCGGGGGAATTGCACACGGGTTTTGACAGGCATTTCCAGTACACAGGGGTAGAAGTGCGCGAGGGA
>NC_051416.1:28043175-28043295 GCF_015228065.2 Penaeus monodon
TTATGTGTAACAGAGACACTGATTACTTCCTCCTCCTTGGTCTCTGACTTCCTACCATCTTTGTTTTTTTTAACTGGTTATATAAAAGTGCACCAGAGATACAGCAAGGTCAAGGCTATA
>NC_051416.1:28043785-28043962 GCF_015228065.2 Penaeus monodon
CACCAGCAGCTATTTATCAATGTTTATGTAAAGAAATTAGATAATTATGATGAACTTTGTTATGTTTCGTTGAATCCTTGGTCAATCAATATGGTTATCAAGTCGGCAACCGTAATAGGCGAGGGATATCAGTAATTGAAAGTTGGATGATCACCGTAGACTTTATCGGGATTATTG
>NC_051416.1:28044472-28044688 GCF_015228065.2 Penaeus monodon
CAGTCCATTACCTCCGGCAGCGCTGCAAACGCCTCGGTAGCATTTAATCTATCACGAAAAAAAAAATTGAAAAGGGAGCGAAGGAGGCAGGATGTAAGATAGGAGGGCGGGGCTTAAATTATCACACGAACACGAGGGAAATGGAAGGGAAGGTAGATGTGTCCGTTTCTGTGCAATGGGGAAGAAAACGAAAGCCATCAGAGCTTGTATATCGAG
>NC_051416.1:28044923-28045019 GCF_015228065.2 Penaeus monodon
AGCTCCCAAGCCTTTAGATCAGAAATAGTATGGAACATGAAAGAGAACCGTAGATAGTATATGCATAAGCATTTCAATACTATATCTCGGATTTCA
>NC_051416.1:28045389-28045593 GCF_015228065.2 Penaeus monodon
CTGATAAAAAAATGTTGGAAAAAAAGTTTCAATGGTTCTTATCCTCCCTTCTTATATTACTTATTTCCTCCCCGAAATAAGTAATACATAAGTAAGGTCCTGTAGTGAGGAGAACCGAGGGGAGCGAACGAGTACTAGTGTGAGCAAAAGACATATGGGGCGCGGATGATTTTTTTTAATTTAATAATGGATTCAATTTATGAT
>NC_051416.1:28045666-28046124 GCF_015228065.2 Penaeus monodon
CAAAAAAAGGGAAGATAAGGTGGGGGGGAGGCGAGAAGAGGGAGGCAAGGTGGGGGGAGGAAAGACGGAAAAGGCAAGGAGACAAGATGGGGAAGGTAAGGTGGGGAAAGGCAAGATGGAAAAGGTAAATTGGAGGAAGCAAGATGGGGAGGGAAGGTAGGGGAGGTAAAATGGGGAGGCAAAGCGGGGGAGGAAAGATGGGGAGGCAAGATGGAAAAGGTAAATTGGGGGAGACAAAATGGGGGAGGAAAAGTGAGGGAGGCAAGATGGGCGGCAGTGTGTTTTCGTGAATATAGGCTTCGATCTGTGTTCGTGTTGTGGTGGTGGTGGGGGGGAGGGGGGAGGCTGGCGTTGTGGGTGAAGTTGTTGGTGTTATTATGGCGGTAATGACTGTTGGTGGTGTTATGGCTGTTGATGTTGTGATGGTGGTGATTGTTGATGTTGTGGAAGAGGAGAGA
>NC_051416.1:28046365-28046494 GCF_015228065.2 Penaeus monodon
TCTTAGGGATCTAACCTTATTAGCTTACGGCTTCCGTTTCTTCCGCCTCATTAGGTTTCCCTGTTTTGGGACAAGAAATGGATACGGACTTCCACTTCGGATTCTCAAATGTGGCTTGGGTTTTGCCTG
>NC_051416.1:28046740-28046858 GCF_015228065.2 Penaeus monodon
AAAAAGAAAAAAGAGAGTCTGTATTTCTTGCAACAATTCGTCATTCATAAACTTAACAGACTGGTTCCTGCCTTCTCCATTAACGCAAAAGAGTATTCAAATATTTCTTGCCTTCCAG
>NC_051416.1:28046897-28047501 GCF_015228065.2 Penaeus monodon
CTTGGTAGAATTGAATGACAAGAACAAATGTTTACCTAATATTTTCTCATAGACTTAACTGATTTAAAATTAGTTATGTCGATCTAAAATCAATTATTGAAATTACTCGAGAGCTCTTTGGTATTATTCTGTTCGGCTACATTTAGATTTTTTAAATATCATGGTTGACAAGGGAATTCGCATATTATTAACTTAAGATTTTTTTTCATTGCAGGTATTCCATTTTTTCTTCTATCACAAAATGTCACAACAAAATTTTGATCTAAATATAAAAGACATGAATAATCGGTGTTGAAGATCAAACACGTAATGTTGGATTTGTAATGTATTTTTGTCTAGTTATACAAATTTTGTGTCTGTTATTTGAATTTATGGAGTTTGTGTTCGTGTGCGGGTAAAGTAGGTGTGTTAATGTAAATTTCTAATTATTTTTCTATTCTTTTCTTTTCCTTCATTTTTTAATATCTATTTGCATTATTTGCTTTCCTTCCTTTATCTTCTTCTCCCATCTTTTTCCTGAATCGTCTATTCTCTTCAGTCCTCCTTTCCATTCCCATTTCTTCTTCTTCATCTCTTCCCCCCCCTTTCCTTTTAATTTCCTTAA
>NC_051416.1:28048576-28048936 GCF_015228065.2 Penaeus monodon
GCCACAAATACACCAGTCCTTCTGCTTTAAAGGGTTTATCCGAAAACCGAAACCTACCTTTCCATTTCTCTCCAAAATTTTCCTCCTTTGAAGTAAGTAGCTTCACTCGGTAATGTTGCATCCATTGCAGAAATCGGCATCCACAGCCTACATGCTTATCCCTTTGAAGAGGCTGACACATGATCTGATACATGATCTGAAATCTTTACAGCTAATTAATAAATTGATTTTTTTTTCGTGTATTCATCTATATATGAAAGGTTTTTGTGTGTCTTACATCTTTCATTTCTAATCAGTTAATTTTATTAATATATCTAACATTATGGGTAAATATATATTCATATCTAGAGATCGTGATAG
>NC_051416.1:28049099-28049468 GCF_015228065.2 Penaeus monodon
TACAAGCACAAAATCTATTAGTTAATAATATAACGTCTTATAACCTTCTTCGCACATATCAGATTTTATTTTTGACTCTTTTTCAAAAATCCCGCGACTGATGAGTGTAAGTGACACTTTCCCCAAACAATTAGTACGTAATTAACGCAATTTAAGCTATAATTATCTTGGTACATCCCCTAGAGCTATAAAAATAATCTGTTTATTCGCAGAAGACACACGAGAAGAGAGGGGGAAAGAAAGAAATAAACAGAAATGAAAAATAAAAACGTAGCTTGGGAGGGAGCCAGACAGTGTGAAAGTGAAGGAGGAAATCAGTTTTGATGCCAACGTCAGCACAGTTTTCCCCGTTGTTCCTCGCCGTTCTTT
>NC_051416.1:28050445-28051612 GCF_015228065.2 Penaeus monodon
AAGGGATGGAAAAAAAACTCATAAGAATGAAGGTTGGGCAGGCTTTCCCAGAACGAAAGATTGCGAGTATGGTCGTGGGGGAACAATGTCTTGCGAAAGCCGTCCGCTCACACCGGTCACATGCTGCTATTGTTTCTCTTCTCTTCATACCAGCTGTTCTACCGCTTTCTTCGCGTGGAATGTTGGTTGGTATGTGGAGTTTTATCATGGGATTCTTTATGTGATGTGTTGGTGTAGTTGATAGAATCGCAAAGGGGAACAGACGCCATGGAATTTTGTTACTTTTTTGGGTGGGGGGGGGGGGAAGTAATTTTATATTGATTTAGGGGTATAATGATGTTGGTATCATTTTTATGCATTTTTTTGCCTCTCTTCTGTTGATTTTGTGATTAATATTATATCAGCATTATATATTATTAGCAAAATCAGTAAGCTTTATTCGGTTCAGAAATAAATTAATGTACTTTCTTTAACATAAATAAACCCCTGTTCATAGTTGCAACAACGTATATTTCCTCGTCTGCTTTTAGTACGAGTGTCCTGTCATGGTCACTAAACCAGGAGCTTAGTCCTTTCCTGCAACAACCCACAAGTAACAATTTCTTTCCAAAACACTGTTAACGCATTAGAAGATGAGCCTGATCTGGGCGACTGACGTCATAGGATACGACTTTACCATAGTCCATCCCCTTTCATCTCTATGACGTGATACTCTCTGTGAAGGATGTACATCATTTATACATGTTTAGAACCAGAGTATTGAACGCGATGTACCAGTTTTGGATACCATAACTTTAACTCACATTGCACTGGGATTCTTCTCCCTTTTCGGTACAGTTGGCTGTAGATATGATTGATCGGCCTCTATGAATAAACAGTTGCACTGCTTTCATATGTCATATTCATCCAAAATAGATTATACATGCGAGTGTTTATTTGCATGGAATTTGAGAACGAAGTTTAATGTGCATCATAAACATTTTAATAACATAAGGAATGTGAATGACATTAATTATAAACAATTTAAATCAGTTTTGAGAATTTCAGGTATTTAATAAGTTGTTTTACGAAAATTGTAGCATACATTATGCTGCATGTTGTAACACAGTTCATTGTATACAGTACAACCGCTGCACTCCATGGTTTTATGTAAGTGGACTAGAGTCG
>NC_051416.1:28051691-28052826 GCF_015228065.2 Penaeus monodon
GCTGGTAGAAATTAACATACTGTTTGCCATGACATCTCAGTTCAGATGATAATGTAATGGTGACCGATGTAAGAAAAGATAAGGCTGTTACAGTCCAGAATGCTGTTTAGACGGGATTCCTGTTACTAGCTACGGGAATCTTTCTGAAATCATGATAAAAATACACCACCTCACAGTACTGTCATTGATCCCACCACTATCACCATATCATTTTGCCGCTGCTCCTCATCCCCAGTTATTTATATTTATATCATTATAATTCGGAGAAATCACTCAAATGCTCTCTCATTATACAAGCCCTTGCTTGCAATGAAACGTAAGCATCATCATTTTAGGGTGAACAGACCGATTTATTAGATCACACAATCAACCATGATGCATGCTACTGCTCAAGTTTTTTAGCTTTTTTCGTTATTGTCTGCTTCCTTTTTTTGGACGATTTTACATATGAATATATATTTTAAAATGATTAGGAAAGAGAAATGCTAAAGAAAGGAGATAACTATATGTAAAAGAAAGAGAGGGAGATAAAGAGGGGGGAAACAAGCAAAAAGAGAATAGAAAGAAAAGAATCAGAGAAAAGACATGGAAATAATACAAAGAACAGAGAAAGACAAGGAATAAGCGGGAGTAGGAGAAAAAGGGGAAACGAAATATCACGAACAGAAGCAGAGGGAGAGACATCATGAAGATAAAGTAGTTTTTTGAAATTGGACGCTAACTTCATAAAATGGACAATTGGTGTACTGTACTGGACGGAAAGGCTTAAGCAATAAAAACCCACTAAGTCCTCACCACTATCAGCTCACACTGCACCAGGAAATTGAATTATTCCATACTGTCCTGACCTCTGATATATAAATTCTGTCTGCGTTTCCCCACATTTACGAATTCTGATTTACAATACTGCGAATGAATGATAATGATCACTGCAAATAAACACCTTTTTCCTTCTTTTTCGTGTTCACGTGAAATCATATTTATCGTTTACACATCGGTGTCACGTCTGCTTATATAATTTTCACGAGGATACATGTTTTTACATACAGTGAAAACTTCATGACGATGAACAGAAATATTTGATCTTACAATCTGAATTTATGAAGAGAACCTATTGAACTTTTGAACAGATTCC
>NC_051416.1:28052884-28053126 GCF_015228065.2 Penaeus monodon
TGAGCCTCTGAATCGATTTTACAACATGGAGAACAAGGATGTGAACATTTCATCAAAATGAAAAGATTGTTGGAAAAAGTGAAGGACCGGAGAGCGGAAATACACCAAATTCTTCTTCTGTTGCTATTTATAGACAATGAAACTAATCAAAGCGCGCTGGCGAAACACCTGCCCTTGACAGCCCCCGTGTGGGTCAGCGGAGCAAGGCTATGTGGTAACCCTAGAAGGGGGGAAGGTTTACG
>NC_051416.1:28053541-28053757 GCF_015228065.2 Penaeus monodon
ACCTTTATATCGATAATAAAAATCGTCGACAGAAACAAAGGGTGAATTCCTGCAGGCGAAATAGATTTCCGAAATTGAGGACTAACATTCTGAAATGGACAAATAATATGCTGCAGTCAACAAACAGGTTTAAGGAGTTAAAACACACTGTTTCATCTCTACCATCTGCTCACATCGCGCAACAGAAAAATAAACATACATTGATATATAGATAAG
>NC_051416.1:28053893-28054025 GCF_015228065.2 Penaeus monodon
GCTCCCGTCCTGTCAAGCGCTGATATTACTGTCTCCGTCATATACCTGTCATATAAATTTCCTCCGTCTCTTCTCAGAAGTGTTAGCCACGTCAAGCAGATGATGTGCTCTGGAGATGGAGGAGGGCTAGTA
>NC_051416.1:28054107-28054497 GCF_015228065.2 Penaeus monodon
CAATTAAGGATGATAAATAACAGATGTAAAACTGAGGAATAGACAAAGAAAGGGGAAAATGAGAGAACCGAGAATAATCTGAAGAAGGGACATGACAGGAAGAATGATATAACAGGAATGAGCAGAATGAAAAAATGAGAGGAAGAACGAGAAAGAACAATAAAAAAAGGAAAAGCAGAGGAGAAAAATAAATTATTATTAGACAGACGAATAAAACAGGGAGATCAGTAAAACAAGGAATAGGCAGAGCATGATAATTGAAGAAGTAGATCGTGATAAGAAGTGATAGGATGATGCAAGGGTCCTGATTCAATGAACGGCCCTCGAACATGAGGTTAATTGTGTACTTCGCCCATTAAGTACCCTTCAGCTGAATTCAGTTGCACTTTG
>NC_051416.1:28054793-28055492 GCF_015228065.2 Penaeus monodon
GCCCGGCCGTGTCAGCCTGTCATCCTCGGGGCCGTAATACAAGCAGAGAAAAATTACCTCCGATCCTTTTTCTCCCTCTCGGAATATTTACTCCTTACTTAAACACGCCTTCAGTTTTGCATGCATTTCATTAACAGTTTCCTTGCTGATTTTATTCGGAACTTAAGTGGCAAGACGTAATTCGATATCGCCGCGGGAAAAATGTTCTCGGAATTTCATAAGCGGCAACCCCTTCCGCATTTGCGATCAAAGAGACGCATTTTCGAGTTAATAACTTCTTTTCTGAAGCAGGATCTCCACTGTTCTCGTCTTTCTTGCGTTTTACTGGGCCGGGATGTATTACACTCAGTGCTTCCAATATATGTTTTCTACTGACAGGATACTCTGGAAATTCTTTTTTTTCTCATTTACTGTGTTGTCAGTATCTCTACATTCATCGTTTTCATTGTATTGTCTGTACATCCATTTTCATAATTTACATTGCATTAACTACTTATCTATGTACACCATTTTCACTGCATTGTCTGTATGTCCCAATTTACATTCACCAATTTTACTACATTCTCTATATTTTCATATTCACCATCATTCACTGTATTGCCCGTTTCCACACTCACCACATTATGATTTTTTCCCCAGATTCCTCACAATCCCACATTTTCGACATTCACTATATAAACACCCGTCCTCTTTTCTCAA
>NC_051416.1:28055522-28055667 GCF_015228065.2 Penaeus monodon
CTCCAGGGAGCCAAAACCTCGTCCTTCCAGGGAGCGTCTCACGGACCCTATTGTTGTCTGAGACGGTCACAAAGCGATCGAACTTTACATGGGAGGCGAAAAGTGGAATGTAAAATGCTGGTGTAAGTTGATCAAGGGCGGCCGA
>NC_051416.1:28056115-28056252 GCF_015228065.2 Penaeus monodon
TACATTCCAGAACATAATTAAGCAACGGAGGAAAGAGAATTCAAAGACAGAACTAAAAAAAAAAAAAAAGGAGACAGCGGGTTGTCTCTTCCTAAGACTGTTTTCCGCTCCGCCTGGCCAGCTGGTGCGAAATTTGA
>NC_051416.1:28057106-28057298 GCF_015228065.2 Penaeus monodon
TTCGCGCTTGTGGGTGTGTGAAATAAAGAGAATGAAAGAGAGAAAATAAGGAAAGAAGAATGAAATGAATGAAACAATAATCTCGAAGAATGGAGTCAAGAAAGTGACATAAATAAGTTTAAAGTCCCAGTTTAATAAGCTTGCAGTCGAGGGAAAAATAACGTCTGTAGTTTGTTCTTGTTGCTGCTTTGG
>NC_051416.1:28058933-28059304 GCF_015228065.2 Penaeus monodon
TGTGATATAAGGGATGAGCATCTACTGGACTTTAATCCCAATAAATAACTTCAGAGAACGGTAAAATAAGAAAAAACATAATACATTGCTACTGACTTTTCGATTCTGCATTTTAACTGGAAACAAACGTAATTTTTGCATACGTATTTTACTAATTACCCAATATAAAAGATAATGATATACATATTACTCGTATTCTTCATCTTGCTTGAATACTGAAACTAATAATTCCGGGAAAAAGTGGCAATATGAATGTCACCAGCAGTAAGTCGTAGATCCTTCAGTGCAAGAAATAGTCTCCCTGATTTATTTCAGTTACTTCTTTACGGTCAGGCGAGAGTTTTCCGCATTCAGGTTCTTGTTTGTGTTAT
>NC_051416.1:28059449-28059560 GCF_015228065.2 Penaeus monodon
GGGGGGGGGGCGTTATCTGTTTTTTTAACACTGTATTATTTTAATGTAATTATGTAACTGTCATTAATGAACTCAGAACTAACCTCTTCTTGTTCCACAAAACTCTGCATA
>NC_051416.1:28060006-28060153 GCF_015228065.2 Penaeus monodon
TTTAATGCAATCTAGTTCCCAGTACCCAGATGCAGAACGGCCACTGAACGCCAATGTAAACAAGCTTGATTAATCACATATGGCGCGGAGGAATACACGGGGTGTAATTACGGGACCTTAAAAATGTTTGGACTTTTTATGGGTTGG
>NC_051416.1:28060483-28060698 GCF_015228065.2 Penaeus monodon
AGTTCATCTCCATAAGTGAACGATAAATTCAGACAATGTCATAAAACACTGACCTCTTTCAAGTGCTGTGTGACTTTTCTGCTGTACGTGAGAGGTAGCATACATATTCTATAGAGTACCTTTATCCCTTTATCATTACGTCGTATATGCACCTTTATATTCAGAGTTAGAATGGACATAGTGTAGCATAAACAGATCTATAGACTGGTTTGTCT
>NC_051416.1:28060953-28061103 GCF_015228065.2 Penaeus monodon
GTGTATACCTTGCACGCATATATGTAATACGTGATTTGTTCATCTGTTCCTAATGTTCATGTTTCATGTCGCTAGCTATTGGTATTATTCATAAGACGCAGGATACTTTGTCCATTAACGACCTCGTATGATTGGACAAAGCATCAGTTA
>NC_051416.1:28061364-28062061 GCF_015228065.2 Penaeus monodon
TTTGTTTGTTTGTTTTTTATCTAAGTCAATTAAAAACCGTCATAATGTAAAAATCGCAAATAATATACAGAACTGATATAAACTCCTGGCCTGTACTTACCAGTCTGAAATAGTTTTATCGGTTGAGACAATCCACTTGACTACAAAGACCACAAACAAAAATGTTGCCAAACTAAAGTGGCAAACTTTTATTACTCGTAGTTGGAACACAATCTCCAGTCCGCAGGGAATTTTTCGTATGCCGGATAGGCTTTTTGTTTCGCCTAAAAAAATATAAATGTAAATGCAATCTAAGTTTCAAAACTAAACGATAAGCGTGTACTCTGGTTAGCACATTTGGCGGTCGTCACATCAGCACTTTTGCGCTATTTTTTCGCTATGTGGGAGTAGTAGAAAATGAACTCTTTTTTATCTTTTTTTTCTGTAGAATACATTTTTAGCTTCAACTTTACGCTTTACCTGGACTTTTTCCAAGACCTCTAATGAAATATGTATTACTCCGTAATATAGAAAGTATACAATGATCATAATCCGTTTTCTATTATCAAAACGATAGCGTTCATGGTGAAAACTGACTGAATGTACGTCCTGTATTTCCAAATAATAATCATCAAAAATCCAGTCATTAGAATCACCAACCTGTCAACCTGTGATTACTTATCATCAGGCTGTCAAGCGCATCTTCGCCTCCATGATG
>NC_051416.1:28062097-28062477 GCF_015228065.2 Penaeus monodon
CAGAAAGGGCGTAGAATGCAACGCGACACAAACCTCTAACAAAGACAACAAGAGGGAAGGGAGAATTTGCACCATGGATGAAGGGGAAAGGATCTCGATGCTAATTAAGGTTATTGCACAGGCGTGAAAAGAATTAAACTAGGCCTGACTTGTCTACTGGATTTGTTTTATTCTGTTGATGAAATATTAGTTATCGAATTCCTTTTGCTTTTTGAGAATTCTCTAGACCTAAAAAAAAATAACAAAAATAATTATATATGATGATGGAATATTAGTAACCGACTTATGAGAATTCTCTAAATCTAAAAATAATAACAAAAATAATTATATATGATGATGGAATATTAGTGACCGATTTACGAGACTTCTCTGAATCTAAA
>NC_051416.1:28062595-28062952 GCF_015228065.2 Penaeus monodon
TATGATGATGGAATATACTTACACTTGCTCTATAAAAATTATCTAAATCTAGAAATAATAACAAAAAATAACAATATATGAATAAATAAACAGAAACCAGAAGACGTCAACCGTCTCAGAACGGCAGATAAGGCTTATCAGCTTAGACTTCGTTTATGCGCCCGCAATTTGAACTTTGTTAATATTTCTTCTTTTTTTTCTTTCTTTCTCTGTTTCTCTCTTTCCCTCTTTCTCAATTGGACAGAGGAAGTAGAAGAAACATAGATAGGAATACCTGTTTATTCCTTTGCAGAAGGAAGTCCCGTTGGCTGGAGGAAGGATGTCGCTTGGCTTCGTCCTTGATATAGGATGCCTTAT
>NC_051416.1:28063203-28063283 GCF_015228065.2 Penaeus monodon
CCACCCAACCACCTCCTCCCCCCACCCACTCGGACCCATCCACCTCCGCCCACCAACCCAGACGCCCACGATCCGCCGCC
>NC_051416.1:28063494-28064090 GCF_015228065.2 Penaeus monodon
AGCCAAGGCTGCCTCTTCCCTTGGGTTTTGCCGTGACGCTTTCCCGAATGGCTGTCCGTGAAATGGTTTCTGGATGACATTATTTCGTTTTTTGGTTCTCTTGGAGCCTTTTTTGAGTCATTAATGCGTAATTCTGATTTACTGAGATCCAACGAGTCTTAAAACTGCCTTTCGTTTTTGTTTAAAGTCGGGAATTTGGGTCTTATGTTATCAATGTTAATGATTTATGACAATTTGTGCTTATCGTTTTATTACACTCTTATCACTAATACTACAGTTATCATCACATTACGGATATAAGTGAAATTCTTCCATAGTTATTACCTCATCTATGATCCGATAATAACTGTTATTAGTGAGAGTATCCCTATAGTTTTACAGTTATTTATTACATTACTCCTACACCCTTTTAGCCGAAATATTTTTTCTAACTTTCGTCCGAGTTACTTTGATTATTCATCGTAACTGCCTCCTAACTTAATCTCAGTAACTTTCTCCCCCTTTCGTAAATGGAAAGAGCTCGACGCTGGTCAGGAATTGTCGAAATCAATTAGCTATTTGAGTGTTAAAATTTTAGTGAATACCCTCTGTCTCTC
>NC_051416.1:28064262-28064380 GCF_015228065.2 Penaeus monodon
TCTTTCCACATCGACATTTCCAATCTATTTAATTATTCATTTCATTCTTTCTCATTTAGATTACATATTCACACTCTTATTGATTACTTCCTCTCTCGTAAACTACATACAGTAAAAG
>NC_051416.1:28064857-28065001 GCF_015228065.2 Penaeus monodon
AGCAGCTACTATAATCATTTCTACTCATGAAGATTTGACGGTTTTTCATTTCTTAAGAGCATTCACCTGCACCACCATTGCCTGGGAGGAAAAGCTTCATAATCTATCTTTCGCTTTCCTGCCTACCCGTTTCTGTCGAGTTTT
>NC_051416.1:28065639-28065726 GCF_015228065.2 Penaeus monodon
AAGGCGCATCACGTATTCATGAACAATAAATATGAAATCAGTGACAACATCAACAAGTCAGGTTTCAACTGCTGGTCCTTCATTTAG
>NC_051416.1:28066708-28066891 GCF_015228065.2 Penaeus monodon
TTTACCTACCCTTCTCTTTCCTCCGGATATTGCAAATGCTTCAAAAGGTGTAAGCATTAACAAGAAACGAAACTTAAACATTATGAGATGAATTTGAAATATCCTTGCATATGCAATTTTTCCACATCCTTGTAGACTGAAAGACAACGAAGTTAATATCTGTATTCAGGTGATATGATATGC
>NC_051416.1:28067315-28068691 GCF_015228065.2 Penaeus monodon
ACTGTAGCCACGTAGGCTGTATATAAGCACATTTCGTATGTAAGTGTGCATGCATATAAGCTCATGCACACACGAGAGTTGCCAAATGCCTTCCCGCCGCCGAAGAAGGCGAAGTCGCGCCGTCCTCCTCAGCCCCAGCATCTTCCCCAAGGATCCCAAGAAGCGCTGAAGGAGTGGCTGAAGAGCTGAAGGAACGAGCACATCGACCTCGCCTTCAGTGGGAGAATTATGGGATCAGACAACCCTTTGAGAGTAACGCAAGTCTGACTGAATTTGCTTTTTTTTTCCCGGGGTCGAAAGTTACGTTTATGGCGGCGCTTGGTCATGGCGGGAATTGCAATCGGGAGGGCGTGGGTCGCAGAGGGATCCGACGTATAAGTTGTTAACGACCCGCGGTAATTTCTTGGGAGAAGTGGCTGTAACATCGTCTGTCGCGTCTTTATAAGTCTTATTTAAGCTAAGTAACTTGATTAGTTAGAACACTTCTCTAAGGCTTTGTGCCATAAATAAGAACGTTTTAAATTGCATTGTTAGCAATGTGGATTGGAGAGGGATCCGTTATATAAGATCATCATGATCCTATTAATTTCTTGGGTGTCCCTGTTATATCATTTGGCACGTCTTAATTAATCTTAATTCCTCTAAGGTTTTAAGCAATCCCCTTCTCTCGGGTTTCGTGCCATAAATAAGGATATTTAGAAAGAGATTAATAACAGCACGGTACAGAGAGGGATCCAATAATAAGATGCTGACGACACCCCCGTAATTTCTTGGGACATGTAAAATAAATTCTGTCCCATCCACTTCTTAATTAGTGTTCATTCATCCAAAGATTCTGCTCACTCACAGCACTTCTCTAAGACTTCGTTTCTCCAGATAAGGAAATTTACAGCGCGGTTCGGAAAGGGATCTGATAGATAAGACATTATCGATCCTTATATTTTCTTGAGAAATGTCGATGCTGAATAGTCCGTCGTTTTATTATTCTTACTTCATTTAAAAACTTTGATTAACCATAGCATTTCATAAAGCTTTAATCCACAAATAAGATGGAGAAATCAGCCAATAGCAAAATTATTAGCAAAAATATCTTATTCATTTCTTAACCAGATTCAAATAAATGCACACATTTTTTATGAAAGGGACAAATAAAAATCGTTTACCGTCAGAAGTGTCTTTTTTTTTCTTTTGACGATATAAGCACCTTAGGACAGATTTACAGTGAAGCTTTTAGTGACCACCGATAGTGAATAATTTTGACCTGAAAATAATATCATTCGAAAATTCAAACAAACAAACTGTATATGGCAAAAGATTCTAACTTCTGTTTTTTATTCCAGTTCATGCTCCTTCCTTCCTATCCTCTCTCCCTTCTA
>NC_051416.1:28069329-28069464 GCF_015228065.2 Penaeus monodon
GCTCGTGTTCATAGAGCTCCCAACTCGTCCCTGTCTCGTCCTGCGTCCAGTGACAGGCTTCATCACCGGGACCTTTGGCGCAGCTGTGGAATCGAACAAGGAAGTACCTCTCAATGGACTCTCCTCGTCCCTTCA
>NC_051416.1:28069579-28069913 GCF_015228065.2 Penaeus monodon
TTACATTGACCTCTCCACCTTGTGGTTCGCTGGCAAAACAGGAGACGTAATTCTACAAGCTCATACGTACCACACATCATACCACGGTATGCTACTCCTAGACAGGTGAAAAACAAAACCCGTACTATTTCGCTAATATACTATATATATACCTAATATATATATATCTATCAGTATATTATGCATCATATGATATAAATATGATACCTATCATGATATCCATATACCCTATACGACCAAACTATACTGCTATCTCCATCAATATATATATATATTATACATATTACCCCTATCCCCTCTATTATATCTATATAACATATCATATATTCTCCTT
>NC_051416.1:28069948-28070099 GCF_015228065.2 Penaeus monodon
ATGTGATATAGCTCATAGCTATATGTAGCTGGGTAAACAAATATAATATTTGCAAGTATGTAGTAGTGTCAGTTGTGGTGCTGTGGTGTGTGGTGAAATAGGTGTTGTTGTGTATATGTTGTTAGTGTTATAGTTTATTTGTAGTATTATA
>NC_051416.1:28070437-28070653 GCF_015228065.2 Penaeus monodon
TAAAAACTCAAGCCACATCACCATCAGCCGTTGCATATACAGCTTTTTAACAGCATTTGCAATTTCAGTGAAATGAAGACGAAAATCCCACCTGCCAGAGCGTTCTAAGTTCGAAGAGCATCATGTGCAGCGTCCGTGGGATTCTTAGACTGCCTTAAAGCTGAGCCTTAAGTATTGAGATCTTGTTCGGATGTTCGAGTGGGAGTGGGAGTGGGA
>NC_051416.1:28070949-28071053 GCF_015228065.2 Penaeus monodon
ACTAGTATTGAGTTACATGATTTCCTAAAGCAAATGAAATAGTGCTTATTGATATTTACCTGTTAACAAAATATTATTCCTGTATATTTTTTGAAAACAGAAAC
>NC_051416.1:28071385-28071535 GCF_015228065.2 Penaeus monodon
CTTCGTACCTACCCCCCCCCCCCCACCTCCACCCACTATCCAGAGGCCATTTAAGCCCTAAACTGTGGAAACTTTTAGCTGTAAATATTTTCATCGATACTTTAAAAAGAGGATCTGAATTAACTGTTAACTGTTTACTGTTCGTAAGAA
>NC_051416.1:28072234-28072366 GCF_015228065.2 Penaeus monodon
ATTTATTTTTCCTTATAACCAGGTAGACAAAAACAAGCACAAATTACACATTACGGAGAACAGAATCTCACAAAATGAAAGGAGCTTCAAGGATGTTCGAGAGTCACCAATGAAATACAAGAATATGAACTT
>NC_051416.1:28072663-28074077 GCF_015228065.2 Penaeus monodon
GAATGAAGAGCGGGAAAGAAAGAGCGAGAATGAGGGAGGGGGAGAGGGGGGAACCGAACAGAACCAACAGCGAACCATCACCTTTAACACGGCATGGTGGTTCGCTTCTGTATGGGAGGTGCCGGTACTCACGGTAATGAAAGGTGGGGGTGGGCGGTACTCAGGTGGGGGGGGGTGGAGAGTGGGTGAGGGGGGGGGGAGAGTGGGTAAGGGGGAAGAGGGATGAGGGAGGGATTAGGGAAGGGGGGAGAGTGGGCGAGGGAGGGAGGGAGCGGGTGGAGATGGATGAGTGGGGGTGGAGAGTGGATGAGGGGGGATGGAGAGGGATGAGGGAGGTGGATGAAGAGGGATGAGGGTGTGGGTGGGAAATGAGTGAGGGGGGAGAGTGGGTGTATGGGGGGGATGGAGTGGGATGACGGAGTGGTTGGGGAATGAGTGAGGGACGTGGGTGGGGATGAAATTTGAAATGGGAGGGGGAGAGAGGGGAAACAAAAAGAGTAGGAAGGGGTTGGAAATGAAAGGGGAAGGAGAGAGGGGAAAAAGGTAGGGGAAGGGAGAAGGAAAAAAGAACTCACGGTAATGGAAGGTGGGTGGGGAGGGGGGGCGAGGGGGAGCGAGGGATCGGTGGAGAGAGGGAGAGAGAAGGGGACGAGAGGGGGTGAGGGAGGGGATGGGGATGGGATTGGAAATGGGAGGGGGAAAAAGGGGGGAAATGGGGGTGGGACGGAGAGAGAGGAAACAAAGCAAAAAAATTAAAACTAGGAAGGGGATGAAATGAAAAAGGGAAGGCGGGAGAAGGAGGGAAGAAGGGAGAGAGAGGGAGAAAAGGAGGAAGGAGGAAGAAGGAAGAAAGGGGGGTGAGGGGGGAAAGGAGATGTTGAGGGGGGGGGGGATGAAGAGGAAGGAGGGAGAGACAGAAATGGGAAAGAGAGAGAAAGAGGCAAGGGAGGAGAGAACAGGCAGATAGATGGATAAACTGGTAGATAGGCAGACAAGCAGAGAGAAATAGATTAGATAGATAGGAAGGATAAAAAGCAAAAAAATATAGAATGAGAAAGAGGGAGAAGGAGAAGGAGGAAACAGGCAAGCAGGCAGAGAGATAGAGAGAGACAAACAGACAAACAGAAAGACAATCAAACAGAGAGGAGGATTCGCATAGCAAAACAAAGAGAGGAAAGAAAAAGAAATGAAGAGAATAAAAACCAGGAGACAAACAATTAAGGAACAAAGACAGAGAAAGACGCACAAAGAGACAAACAAGACGAAAAATCAAGAGAAAGGGAAAGAAGATAATGAAGCAAGAAACAGAAAGAGAAGCGTTTAATGAAAAGCTTCATTAGAGCTTATGAATCGACTTTTATCATTCATATTAGCATTATTTCACTCCTTTTATTAGATTCGAAGAAATGGCCGG
>NC_051416.1:28074217-28074355 GCF_015228065.2 Penaeus monodon
TCTTGTGTTTTATTCAACTTGCTGAGTCAATTAATTATTTTGAATCATTTTAAGAACCAAGTTCAATGTTTATTCATTTTCCAAAAATCGGTTATCATTCACGTTTATCCTTATCACCTCTAAAAAAATAAATAAATA
>NC_051416.1:28077626-28078648 GCF_015228065.2 Penaeus monodon
TTACAGTTTATAAATAGAACACAAATGCGCTGAAAAGGCAACCGCCGGCAAATCTATGAAAAAGTTCCCCTTTTAAAATTTTGCCAGGTGGAAATATTGGTCTCAATCCCCGTGAATGCGAGACGCGGAGGGAATCAAGTCGGGGGGAAGAGGGTGGATATAGGGGGAAAGGAGAGTGGATATAGGGGGAGAGGAGAGTGGATATGGGGGAAAAGGGGGTGGGTATGGGAATAAAGGGGAGTGGATATAGGGGGAAGGGGGGAAGGGGTGGATATGGGGGGAAGGGGTCCATATAGGGGGAAGGGGGGAAGGGGTGGATATGGGGGGAAGGTGTGCATATGGGGGGAAGGGGTGGATATGGGGAGGTGAGGGTGAAAGGAAGGATGGGGAAGTGTGAGGAAATGAGGGGAAATGGAGGGGTCCGATGAGCGAAGGAGGGGAGAGGAGAAAATGAAGGGAGGGAGAAGGAAAAGGGGGTGAAATGGGAGGATAAGAAAGGGGAAGGGAATATTAGAATTAGACTGGAGGAAGAAGAAGCGTGGAGACGGAAAACTAGAATAGGGAGCTAAAAGAGGGGAAGACTACGAAGAATGAAGAAGGAAAAGGGGAGCGGAGAGAGGAGTGAAAAGGGGGAAAGGGAAAGGGGAAGAGGAGAGGAGAAAGGAAAGAGGAAAGGAGAGAGGAGTGAAATATAGGAACGAAAAGGGAGAAGGAGAGTTAAGAACAAAAAGAGGAGTAAAAAAGATACGAACGGAAAGAGACATGAAAAGAGGAAAGAGGAGATAAAAACGAAAAGAGAGAAAGAGAGAAAAACAAAGGGGAAAGAGAAAAGAACAAGAGCCCAGACGAAGGGAAGAGAAAGGCAAGTGAAGAGAGAAATCCACAGGCCATGATTGGTTAAGGATTTCGCAGGAAGTAAGGATTTTCATTGGGGATGAAACGTCATTTTCTCCTTCCCTGGCGAAGGCTGGGCGAGGGATCATCACAGGCGCCGTGACGTCACAGGCGAGGTCTCGAGTCCG
>NC_051416.1:28078987-28079127 GCF_015228065.2 Penaeus monodon
ATGCATCTTATTCGTACATGTACATGGAAGGGAAGACACGCGCTCAAACTAAAAAATATAAAATGTATAAATGGCAAAATACGCATCTACGCACATTGAGGGTTCACTTCTACTTCTTATTCATTCCGCTCCTTCCTGGA
>NC_051416.1:28079268-28079443 GCF_015228065.2 Penaeus monodon
CCGCCAACAGTGCATTTAGACTTAAGACTTTTATGAAGATCTGGACTTTACGTAAGGATCTGGCTGGAATTTGACCCTTATTGGAGCACTGCCACTTACCATGGCGCAGGTTAGACGCGTCCGAGATGTGGGGGGGGGGGAAAGTTTGATTTTCCAATCTGGCATCTCGCTTGCA
>NC_051416.1:28079499-28080944 GCF_015228065.2 Penaeus monodon
GGACTCTCTCTCTCTTCCGAACTCCGATTAAACTCCGCTATGCCCAACTTCTCACCCTCCTTATCTCTTCATCTCTTTCAACTTCTCTAGACCCCACTTTAAACTTCCTTCCTTCCCCATCTTCCCCTCCATTCCCTAATCTTCATTCTTCTCCCCATTTCCTTTTATTTCTTCCCCTTATCTTACTCTCTCCGAACCTTTTACTCCAAGTAAGTTCACCCTCTTCCCTTTGTTTCCCTTCCTCCTATCCTCCACCCTCATTCCCCTCTTGGAACCTCTTTTCATCCCCACCATCCTACCTGTTCCCCTCCACCACCTCCCCCCCCCTGCTATCTCCACTTCCATTTCAATCCGCTGATCACTCTACCTCTTCCCATTTATTCGTCCCCTACCATTCCCCTTTTCCACCCAACCCGCCCTCCCTAATCACCCCCCATTCTCCCCCTCCCCCTGCCGCTTCCTCTGCTCCACCCACTCTCTGCCACAAACCTTCCCTATCCCCATCCCCGCTCGCGCCATTCATCCCCCCATTCCCCCTCCCCATCTCGCCTCCTCCCCTCCACCCACACCCCATGTCGTTCACCCCCCACCTACCCACCAGGAGATCAGTGCCGCTGGTTAAAGGAACTCTCAAAATGTTATCCCGGCTATAAAATCTAATCAGCAGAGCTTTTTTTCGGCCTAAGTTCGGCATAAAACTTTTCCAATCAAGTCAACCTCAGTTTCCGTCGAAAGAGAGGAAGCTGTTCTCCATTTGACTTGACCTTTGACCTCAGCGATCCGTGGCTTTTGTTTAAGTTCGGTGTCCCTCTGAAGTGCCTGTAGCTGTGTTGTCGTTATCTTCCTTTTTTTTTAGGGATGCCCTTTTATTGGCAAGACTTCTGTTGCTCTTGCAGTTGCTACGAACGCTGTGATGTATAGTGTTTATGTTATTCCTTTGAATGTTTGATATTTTGGGAATTAAAATTCTCGTACATATATTAAATTACTTTTACTCCCGTATCCCTTTTATTCTCCAACGCATTCCATATATATCCATCCTATCATCCTTTCAGGCACGATCCTTTGCCAATCCCAGGCTTAATTTTTGGGGGGGGGTCTTTTTTCCTACGAAATTTTGGGTTATACAATGCATAGTTCCTATATCATATTACAGAATGTGGCTATTTCTCGGGCAGTACTTAATCAAACCATATCATTTTTTTTATTTGCTTTGTTTGTTTCCAAATACTTACACCAGTTTTTGTTTTTTTTCTTTGATTCCATAACCGGTAAAAATATAACCGTGTTCTCTTTGTAAGATATACGCCTAAGCCAATCTGTTATATATCTGAAGGAACTATAATCTTGGTTTATCCTTTTTCTTGATCTTGAAACATCAGGGATAAGTGAAAATCCCTTTTCTAGCCTTTTAAAATTCATACCGTTGTTGCTCTTCGCACCAT
>NC_051416.1:28081085-28081262 GCF_015228065.2 Penaeus monodon
TATGCGCGTCTATATTCCATAACTTTTCCCTTTTTATTCCCTCCGGCCCATCGCGCCTGACCCCACCTGACCCATATCCCTGAAAGAGTACAAATCCAGCAAGGATTTCCGGGTTTATCTTCCCTCTATTGGCTCTTGCTCTTGGGTGAGAAGTCACACTTGGAGGATTCTGGTTGG
>NC_051416.1:28081736-28081834 GCF_015228065.2 Penaeus monodon
ATGTTTACCGAAACAGCACAGTGTTCATGAAGCTTCATCTGTCCACATAACATTGAGACCCTTATCTGTACTGCCTTTACTGTTCTGTATATGTGAGA
>NC_051416.1:28083781-28084264 GCF_015228065.2 Penaeus monodon
CAATAACTATATACGTTATAATTACTCATCACTAAAACTTTCAGAGGTAACTAACAGCGATTAAGTGATAATTATCTCTCTTACCACCAACGATTTCAATAATAACACAATTACAACCTCTTTCCTATAATTATCATAAAAACCACAAATAATCAAGAGTTCAACTTGCATCATCAAATTCACCATGAGATCCTCCCCCCAAATCCTTAAATAAAAACGCCTTGTCAAATGCCAGTCATGAAACACTTAACAACTTACTCTCAATAACATCCATTGCCAGGAAGAGGACCATGACCTTTGACCTTGAATTTCCCGCTGTGACCTCCCTCCGTGGCTTTTCCAATGGGGGGGTGGGGGTAATTGGTCCGCATCGGGGAGGGGGGGGGAGGATTTCCTCGGTCATTAAGGGGATTATCATGGGCGGACACTACTGGTGCAAGGGCGCCCACGCAGGGATACAGACCTCGATATACTGTGTGCTTT
>NC_051416.1:28084408-28084474 GCF_015228065.2 Penaeus monodon
TCGCTAAGGATTTACATACTGTATATGAGTTTTTGCATAAAAACAATGCGCCACGTAAATGTAAGT
>NC_051416.1:28085442-28085566 GCF_015228065.2 Penaeus monodon
ATCATCATGATTCCGTGTCTGATTCTTAATATGTGTGTGCATGCATAACTCTTCCCATATGTATACGATTTTTGACGTTTTCGTATCATGACCCGAACCATTGGAGGTTTCATCAGTATCTGTA
>NC_051416.1:28085677-28085750 GCF_015228065.2 Penaeus monodon
TCGCTAAGGATTTACATACTGTATATGAGTTTTTGCATAAAAACAATGCGCCACGTAAATGTAAGTATCAATT
>NC_051416.1:28086747-28086860 GCF_015228065.2 Penaeus monodon
CCGTGTCTATGATTCTTAATATGTGGTTTTGTGTGTGCATGCATAACTCTTCCCATATGTATCCGATTTTTGACGTTTTCGTATCATGACCCGAACCATTGGAGGTTTCATCA
>NC_051416.1:28086994-28087353 GCF_015228065.2 Penaeus monodon
GGCTGAAGAGATCGACAGAGCGAAACTAACCACTTAGCAACCACCCATGCAGATAATGGCAATAAGAATAAATGTGATATATATGTGTGATTGATCTATATTTTTTCTTTCGAGTGTCTATTATGTACCCCCCTCCCCTCCTCCCAAGGACCTTAATGATGTCAAGACCTTGTGCATTGCAAGATAGAATAATAAAATGTGAAAATCATTGTACTTATAGCTTCTGAAATGTGAAAATGGCAGTTGGTGTTAAACTTAGCACGAGGCGGGAATTAAGGATAACAGGGGGAGGGAAGTACCTCTCGTGATATGGAGGTCACAATTAAAGGCAAATTTACTCATTACTCATTTACTTACTC
>NC_051416.1:28087799-28088141 GCF_015228065.2 Penaeus monodon
TGAGTAAATTCGCCCTTAATTGTTTTAAAGGGATTATCTTTCCTTTGCAAGAAAGGGACTGTGCTAGAGTGCGTTTGTGGCTGTGTACAATAGCATACATACAGTTCCACACGTACCCTTCTATTTTTTTTTCACCTGTATATATGGATCATAACTATGTAGCAAATCACATTTCTCAGAATAACGGCGCCTCCGCAGTAGTGCTGAGCCGGTTTATAATAGTGATCCCTCGCCAGCCAGAGAAGGTGGGCGAACCGGGTTTTGGATGTGAGAAAACGTGTCGCCAAAATTATGAATGAACGTCTACGCCATGGTGGTCGAGAGACAACCTTCGACACCTCA
>NC_051416.1:28088336-28088698 GCF_015228065.2 Penaeus monodon
TTCCCGGAGTTTTGTTCAATTATATACGTTAGAAGTGTCCTTATATATTCCAGTTAATTCTGTTAAATTTTCAATTACTTTCATATGATTAAAAAAAAAACATAATTCTATTTACATTCTCTGTATGTTTGTCTTTTCAATTTTCATAGAAAACAACTATCACATTGTTACAAGGAAATGTATTACGTTTAGCATGTTTGTCTGTCATTCTTTTGGCTCCTTACTTTTATTCATTTTTCTTTCCTTTCTTTTCTTTTCTCTTCTTTTCTGTTTTTCTCTTTTTTGTTCTTTATCCACTGGTATGTATTTGCCTTCGTTAAGTTCTTTTCCTTTCTTTATTCCTTTCTTTCATTCCCACTTTT
>NC_051416.1:28089531-28089811 GCF_015228065.2 Penaeus monodon
TCTCAACATCCACACTTGATGTTGACAACGGTCTTCTTTCCGCAGGTGTTAAGATGGTGGGAGGCGGGGGCGGTCCGGGCGCATGGGCGGCCGGCGGAGGGCTGGCCGTGACCTTCATGGCTGTGGGCGGGGCTGTGGGCGCCATCCTGCTGGTGGTGGTGGGCGTGTGGGCGGCCAGACGATGGGCTGGACGCAAGAACTCGGAGGAACGCCAACAGATCCTGCTCTGGCCAGGGGCGGGAGCGCAGCCCTGTAGTTTCCAGTTAGTCTAAGTGCCTCT
>NC_051416.1:28089838-28090058 GCF_015228065.2 Penaeus monodon
ATCTGGATATTGGTCTAACCATTTCTTGCGGTAAGGTTATTTCAGTGTTGTTGTTCTTTTTTTCTTCATTTCTTTGTTACGTTTTGTGCTGAGGAAACAATGACTTGTCCTTGTTTGAGCTTTGTTTGTGAAGTCGCGTCGTCATTGTGGATCAAATTTCGGTAAGTACGATGCAGTGGGAACTTGTGACCTCTCTCAGTAACTCGGTGGGTATTCTTCT
>NC_051416.1:28092901-28094503 GCF_015228065.2 Penaeus monodon
CCACCTTTCTTTCCCCCGTGGCACATACATGTATTCGCACGTGTTTGCACCTCTTCGTGATTCCAGCAGCATCTTCGCGTATTCTTCCAAGAGGAAGCCTGAGATGAGTGACTCGAGTGGCCTGTCACTCAAGCCGAACGGAGAGCTGTCGGAAATGGACAGATTTTCATATTGCTTTTCACCACTATTGATTTAATAACACGACGTTCTGTAATTTTGATGCTAAAGAGGCAGAGACGATGTTCCATGTGATATTTATTTGGTTAGATTTATTTTGATGTATGATGAGTAGGTGTTATTTAGTTGTGGTGGATTGAAAAGTTAATTTTCTGTGTGTGTGTGTATCCAGGAATGGAATCACTCTCCCCCTTGCTTTTCCCCTCACTCTCCCCTTGCTTTTCCCCTCACTCTCCCCTTGCTTTTCCCCTCACTCTCCCCTTGCTTTTCCCCTCACTCTCCCCTTGCTTTTCCCCTCACTCTCCCCTTGCTTTTCCCCTCACTCTCCCCTTGCTTTTCCCCTCACTCTCCCCTTGCTTTTCTTCTATTTCCAAAATCCTTCCCTTACCTAGCAACTCCCTTCACTCAGATCCTCATTCCCTCTCTCCCCTCTTTTTCTCGTCTCCAATGAACCCAACAAGAGCTTATAACCTCCTCCTCCCTCATCCCCATCTTCGCCTCAGATTTTATTCTCCTTCTCACCTCACCTCTCCTCTCCCCTGCTTCCTCTTAATTTCCAGCTTCCTCTTAATTTCCAACTTCCTCTCACCTTCTCACTATGTCCCTTCAGTTCACCTCTTCCTCTCACCTCCCCTCCCCTCTTTCCTACTCCTTCTCAGTTCCCAAGTCTCACCCGTTAATCTCTCCCTCTTACTTCCCCCTTCCTCTCCCCTCCTTTCCCTTTTTTTCTCCCTTACTTTCCCTTAGTTCCCCCATCCCTTTCATGTCTCCTCTCCTCTCCCAATCTCCCTCTCTGTTTCCAACTCTCCCTCACCCCGTCAGATTCTCCCTTCAGCTTCCCCTCTCTCCCTCGCCTTTCCTCCCCACTCTCTTGTTTCCTCTCCTTATCCAACTCCTTCTCGCTTCCTCCACCTGTCCCCTTTCCCCTCTCTCACTCTTCCTCTCAATTTCCAATTCCCCTTCACCCTGTCAATCTCTCCCGTCAGCTTTCCCTCGTCTCTCCCCTCCCCCTCACTTCTCTTCCCTCTCCCCTGCTTCCTATCAATTTCCAACTACCGCTCACCGTTTCAGTCTCTCCCCTCAGCTTCCCCTTTTCATCTCCCCCTCCTCTCCCCTCTCCATCTCCCTCCCCCCAACCCTCCTCTCTCCCCTCTTCCCTCCTCCCCCTTCACCCAGCCGACGCAACTTGACGCAAACAACAAGATATTTCGAACCCTGCAACAGACCACGACCTAATTACGGACAGCAGGGAGAGAAGTCCAGAAGTTCAAACACAATAGCGCGTTCCCTTTTATAGCGTGCGCCCAAGGTGTGATTGTCCTTTGTCTTTGTGCCTGCCACCTGCGTCTGTTTCACGCACGCCTGGTCTTGTCGAACCACCTGTGGCGCTTATACGTTGCAGACACGTTGGAGTTAGGGCTGACT
>NC_051416.1:28095268-28095673 GCF_015228065.2 Penaeus monodon
CGAATAGGCAGGCATAGCTATTGTTAATCTGATGAATCCATATAGTTACTACAGTTCCAGGTGTCCGAAAGAAATGACAAACCAACATAACTATTCCCATTACCATTATAGTTATCAATATTTCTGAGGCATAATGATCACCTTTTTATCCACATATCACTTCCCCCATCGACAATGCCCACGCTGTCTTTCCTTCCTGCCTTATCCTCCACGCATGCCACTCTGTCCCCCAGCCTCCCTAAGTAAGCTGTCATCACCTAGACACCAGAGAGCGGGATGGAAAGAGTATACAGCCCGGCGCATGCGTGGTCAGGCGAGGCAGCTAGGATCACCTGACTCCGTTGGCACACACCTCACCTCGCTTCCCTGACAGACAGGTGTCGTTTAGTTCTTCGGTTTTAAGCG
>NC_051416.1:28095703-28096531 GCF_015228065.2 Penaeus monodon
ACTCTGCGGTCGTTGCGTGCTTCGCTCTGCCACGTTCACTTTCTCGCGTGTTGTCCTTGGCGGGAAAAGTTCTTCGTGAGTGTACTCATGTACTCAACTAAGGTACATTGGTGATGCGATGTAATACGTATAGTACCTTCACTTTTTGCGATAGTTTGCTTATACAACGGTGATGTAAGTGGGTGATTTGATGCTATTTTTAAGGAAGTGGTTTGGACAATCTTCACTGCCTCTTTTAAAGACTAATTATTAATTATAGTTATTAAGGCATTTTTGCTCTGTGTCTACGCAAACGGCTCATCTCTGCTCATTCGCTATGTATCGGGAAATTAAAAAAGCAAATCTGATTAAAGCATTCTAAGCATTCAGTAGGCCTCCAAGTGTTGTATGTGGCTGTATTATAATTACTTTGTAGTTGAGAGTATTCCATGTGGGTAGAATTGTGACGGCACAGTGACAGACCAATCTGTTTTTGTTTGTTGTTTTATATCAAAAGCACTTTCTATATTGTATATCATTCTGCTGTGAGTAATTAAATCAGTGACAAGTATCAAAGAGTTATATTTATTCAATATTTCACACGGATATGTGTGTAGGTGTGTTCCAGCCGTGTTAAGCTGTTATGATAATGAAGACTGTGGATTATTAGTTATCATGTTTGCTGTTCGTAATATTAGACTGCATGTCTTTACACCTTGAATAATAATGCTTGTGTGTTTATCCGATTCTGATCGCATTACATAAACTGAATCACGAATGCATTAATCTTGCATTACGTAAACGCGGCAACGCATTTCACTTGCTAATGTAGTTAAGCTCTTACGTGTT
>NC_051416.1:28098479-28099560 GCF_015228065.2 Penaeus monodon
ATAATGGGGATAGTAACTGGAAATGCGGATTAGTGAGAAGCCAGGGTAAAAGAGTAAGAAAAACTTACTCCGATTCGAAAACGATCCATGAACTAAGGAAAAGAAGTTGGTAATGATGAAGCTAAAGAATGTATTTTCGTTATGAGTTATTAAGCCCGAATTTCTATAGTTAGAGGCAGTCATACAGTACATAAAATCACGGTTACAGTTTTCTCCACTTTCAGGTTCATCAGTCCTGATGTTTGAACCATGTCTCGACTCTTTATCTGAAACACATGTCCTCTGTTCGTACTGACACGTGCTTCAGATAAAAGACTCGAAACTATTGGTTCACAACATTGATTAGGAAACTTGGAACAGGTGGGGGCCGTGCAGTATATCGTGATACTGGAAGATGGACAAACGCAGAAAACCATATATTGATTTTACCTATAGAAGACTCCCAGTAACCCATGAGCTGTCTGAATTTCCGAGCCCTTTTCATAGATTTTTTTTTATCTTCACCGTTGCTAAATAAGTTGGGTAGATACTTTATGTGGAGTTCTTGCATACCCTAGTGTGGCAATCATTTCAGTGAGTCGTGAGATCTATTGGCCTAGTGTGGGCGGGTTCGAATCCTTATCGGCAAGGGCAGTTACACACTTCATAACAAGATGTAAGAGACAATATTAGATGAAAGAGGGGAGAGGCGGTGTTGTGTGGGCGAGACAGGGGGTAAGAATCCTAGATAGAAAAACGGTACGTTTTCATAGAGCTTAACCGACTGAGGAAAGACTAAAAGATTTCCTTGCTATAAAAAGCATTCTATCACTAACGAGACAACAACTCCATTTCAGATGTATGAAGTTCCTAGAAAGAAGAAAAACTGAGGCTTAAACGTAGGTTGTTATATTTTTTAAGGGATAGGTATAAACACAGTAGAATAAGATCATTCAAACTTTATTATTAAAGTTTATCATCCGATAAACTATGGAAGGAGTGAATGAACCATTATTAAGGGAGGGAATAAATCACCATAGAGGGACTTAATTAGTGAATATCAAAAATGAAAATATATGAATGTGAAGGGAGAAGATAGTTA
>NC_051416.1:28099605-28099928 GCF_015228065.2 Penaeus monodon
ACTAAGGGAGAAAATCAAAATATGTTGGGGAGAGGGGAGGGAGTTAGCAAATATGAAGGGAAGGGAATAATGGATGAATAGCGAGTAAATGATATCAAAGAAGAAATTAGTGACTATGATGGGAGTGAATAAACGACTTCTGAAGGGCGTACAAACGTTAAGTCAGAGTAAACGTCATTATCTTCACTTTTGACGTAAAGGTCCGGTTTGACGTCACACACCCTCACCCCCTCCCTCCCACGTTGCAACGATAAAATGTGAGTCACTTATCTGTCATGGGGGGGAAGGAGGGAGAAGGGGTGTAAAAAGGGGAATTAGGGAAG
>NC_051416.1:28100185-28100283 GCF_015228065.2 Penaeus monodon
TTATGATAAAAATGGGATATTACGTGACAAAAAAACGGATGAGATGGAAAAAATAGAACAATGACATATAAATAATGGGAAGTAAAGATTTTAAAAAA
>NC_051416.1:28100705-28101883 GCF_015228065.2 Penaeus monodon
CTGTCTGCCAGTGTCTCTACAAAAGAACTATACATAGCATGGAATCCATACAGCTACATAACATCATCCACAAAAACACGTTAAAACGGAAAATGAAGGAAAAAGAAGAAGAGGAGAAAACAAACTTTTGATGAGAATGTAAATGCATCCGCTTTTAACAAAATAGTTTTGACTCTCTTTATGAAACGCAAATAAAAAATTAAGTAATTGCAAGTGAAGGAGGGTTGGGAAAGCGATCGAACGGATAAAAAGTATTTTTTTTCAAATAACAGACGCTTTACGGAGGTCGGATAATGATATCCTAACCCCGATTATACACACTACATATTATTAACAACGTTAACTTTTAGCGTAATAAAGAAGATTAAGCTTGCTAATACCGCATGAATTGTTTCTAATACGAAAAGACTAGAGGAAAAAGTTGTTTACACTTGACTCTCATTATCTCTGCCATCATCACCATTGTTATTTTGCTCCAATTCTCCGCATCAGTGTTTTACAAAGAGTGTTAAGAAAAGGAGGGAAAATTTGTGAGAGACCTTAGAGACACTCTGACGTCATCTGTGAAGTTGCCGAGGGTCTCCAGTGGCTAAAACTCTCCCCGCTCCGATGTTTGACTTCGTAGCACCCAAGATGAAGGATTTTTTCCTACCGGCTTCCTACAGGTCCCGTCTTATCCTCCCTATGTGGTAAGTGGCTCTGAAGCCGAGTTGATCTTAAACTGTTCAAGCGGTAAAAGTCCTTTGTTTTGTTTAAGTATAAGTGGTAAGTATTTTTTTTCGAGTCCTTTCTTAATCTTGTTGAAGTGGTTGGACCCTATCGTTTATCTTGTTTCAGTTATAAGAGTCTTTTTTACATTGTTTAAGTAGCATGAGCCCTTCATTTATCCTTTTTTATGTGCTAAGATTCCTATCTTAAGCTGGTCTAATTAGTGAACGTCTTCAGTTCACCTCTCTGATATTGCGTACAGAGTCGTATAACATTCATTCCTTTCGCTTTAATACTTTGCAGATAAATGATGTTGGTAAATTATCTTTAATGTGTTCTGTTTAATATTTGCAATATAATTTCAATACCAGTAATCATAAAGATCGTGAAAAAAAATCTGAACAAAAATAAATGAAAGTACAGTAAAATGTGTAGTCTTTTGTTTGAGTCAATCACTAGGCATCTTTGCC
>NC_051416.1:28101921-28102003 GCF_015228065.2 Penaeus monodon
AGTCACACCACTTGTATATTGTTGTGTTAAAGGGAAATGTTGTTGTGTCATTTTTACTTATTCAATAACAACTTTACAAATT
>NC_051416.1:28102323-28102403 GCF_015228065.2 Penaeus monodon
TAAAGATTTAAAGAAAGAAGTGCATTTTCTCTGTTATACATTATCACACGTGCTGTATGATATTATTTTGTCACAAATAC
>NC_051416.1:28102433-28102664 GCF_015228065.2 Penaeus monodon
ATAAAGCATGTAGACTTAATAAGGTTCTTACATTTAATATGAAAATATTATTCATTGAATTAAATGTGAAAATAATCTGTAATATGATCTAAGCTGATTACGCCGGACTGGTGTACTGAAAGCAGTTTGTCATTGTTCCTGTCCTTTTGGTGGAAATGAGTTAGATGTTCTAAATGTGCTTTATAATATTTTAGATTCTTATTGGGTGATAATAGACATCGTTACGCAAGT
>NC_051416.1:28103353-28103449 GCF_015228065.2 Penaeus monodon
CGCTCTTGCGAAACAATAGAAGAGGTCCCCCGCTGTGACCCGATTCTCTGCGGCAGACAGGCCCAGTGATGTGCCTAGCGACGGAGCTCACGAGGA
>NC_051416.1:28103710-28104573 GCF_015228065.2 Penaeus monodon
TATAGGTCATCTCTTTATCACATTTTCCACAACCTGTCAACACTCTACTCCCCCACACATTCATTCATAACGCCAAACAAACACGGCGGGACAAAAGAACGCGAAGACACCCAGCACATGAATGAAGACAGCGTAGTAATCTCACAAAGAATGACTCGGGTTCCCTACCTCGTCTGCCATCTCAGGAAAAGCTAGGACAGCCATTCCCTTGAGTAAGTTTGTTATTATTCAAAAGAAATGATAGATGTGGATTTCATTGCAACATAGTACTCGTCTTTTTATTTTCTATCGCGTGCATCTTTTTTTCCGTTGTGATGTATTGTGTTAATGTATTATAGTCTAGAGTATTAATTGAAATATAATCTTTACAAAGCTGTATTAAGATGAAAATTCATTGTTTTATAATGAGTAGATGGAAGTGTATACATCGCTGTAGATTCACATCTGTGCAGAAAGATTATGAAGGTCTTTTGAGAGAAATAACAGTCGTGTTTGACTTGGTTTGCAGTAAATAATAAATATATAAACTTGAATATTACTTGTGAATGAATGGAAATCTTTTAAATGAACAACAAAAGGGTTGTAGGGAGACAGACAGACGGACAGATGTCTATACACATATAATGTAAACAAGCAATCACTATTGAAAAGTGAGTGAATTATGGTGATATGAACGTGGACTGATGCTTGCAAAATGATATGATTAAGAAAAAGGGGCAATTCAGATGATCCTATTGAAACGCTGGCATCAGCATCTGATGACATTTGATTTAATCTGATCGACGTAATTAACGTAGTCGGATTGACTCTTAATTATATGTTATATATATTGATTCTTACTTATATGTTTTATGCATATATGT
>NC_051416.1:28104634-28104914 GCF_015228065.2 Penaeus monodon
GCATAAAGCATATAATTAAGACCTCCATTGGTCTCCCGTTTATTCATTTTACGATCTAATGTTTTTTAACATTTCAAATTTATCACTTTCTACAAAATGTTTCTCTCTTAGTTTCTCGCTGTTCATTAAGCGAACAAGATTAGAACATGTTAGTTATCCTGTTAGGTGTAAGGGAGAAGGAAAAGGAGGAGGGTAAGGTTAAAATGGCATATACTAATGAGGCCAATACGTAATGCATAAATATAATTTGATTATATGGTGGGGTTTAACGATTGGTCTG
>NC_051416.1:28104984-28105245 GCF_015228065.2 Penaeus monodon
AATTATTTTTTTCTCATTCATTTCACTCAGTATCTGTGTTTATACGCTTTTCCTCTGTTTGTCTGATTGTCTGAAATTGATCCCAAGTTAAGAGTCCGTAGAGCACAATTCTGTCCTTCAAAGTGGGTATGATTCCGTCAACTTGTCTGTCCACACCCAAGCCCATTATTCACTTGTCACTAAATCTCATCCACTTGGAGTGAATGACATAGCATCATTTAACACGGGCTTATGGTGGCATAATAACCAGACTATCCATGA
>NC_051416.1:28105282-28106179 GCF_015228065.2 Penaeus monodon
ATGAGAATACTTTTCCGTTGTTTAAATATTCTGTTATTATGTGTCAAAGGTTTTTCCCTGGTGATATTTTGACTAAGTTCTTGAGTTATTGTTAAGTTCTTGAGTTACTGTAAGAAAAGGAAAAATAAATAAAAGACTGTAAGTTGACTAACTTCACTGAAAGCAATACGCATTTTTCTTTTTTTTCCGTGAGAGAAGTTCCATGACTTGCAACTTCTCAAGGGCCATTATTTTCCCCTATATATTTCTTCGGTTTTGTGCACCTAAATATACTTCTTGGGCAACGAAGTTCTTAAGCGTCTTTTGAGTCTATTTTCATCCGGGAAACTTTCGTCAGAGGTTGCCCAGGCGTCTGTATTTTTTCTTCTTTTTCTTCGACAAGTTTGTTTTGTTTTTGTTTTTTTGTTATTATTCATGGTACTTTATCTTTTTGTTTCTTTTCATCTGCATTTTGTCAGTTTAGTTGTTATGTGTGTGTTTTGTTTGTTTATATATTTGTTCGTGTTTTGAATTTTCCTTCTTTTTTGATAGCACCAAATATTTTTTCACTGTATTTTTCTTTTGTTTCGTATATTTTAAACATTTATTACTAAATTCATTCGTATTGGCTTGAGGGGAAAATAACATGTGACTTGCCTTATTCCTCTTCCCCACGTCTCCCCTACCCCCCATCCGCCACCCATCCCCCTTCATCCACTACCCCCCCTCCTCCTCCTCGCCCCCCATCCCCTACCACCCCACCCCCCGCCTCGCCCCCACTCATCTACCCCCCCCCCCCCCCTCGTCGCCCCGAATTCTCATAAAGGGCAGGTTTCCAGTCTTCCTTGAAGGTGCTGACGGCTAACGCTCCTGACGGCAAGCCAGCAACGCTTATCGATGATGTCAGCAATATCAGCG
>NC_051416.1:28106253-28106766 GCF_015228065.2 Penaeus monodon
GATTCAAGGCGGACGCGCGAGATAGGTGATGTGTGTTATGATTACTGTGTTATTGTATAGAATATTATTGTGCTTTATTACTGTCATAATAATTAATTAATTGTACGGACAAAGTGCTCACTAAAAACGCCTTTACATACCACACAAAATCACTGGTAAATAAAACAGTCAACATATTTTAGCAACAAACGGAAGCATTTTCCTGCACACTACAATTTCCATAAACTTGCACGAAACAAGCATTCTATCAACAACTAAACTGCAGCAATTGCAATCCGGATTACCACGAACGCGTGACCGGATTCACCGACTGCATGCATGCTCATTACGCGAACGGTTGAATAATCTCTTTACGATCTGATTCTAACCTTAACGACTCCAGATTATTTCGCGTGAGTTGTGTTAATGGCCGAGACTGGATTTCTCTGTTTTAGTTAAATTGCCTTTCTCCCTTTCTGCTGTTTCCAGGGATCTCTTTATTTGTGTATGTCTGTCTGTCTCTGTTTTTCTTTT
>NC_051416.1:28106875-28106964 GCF_015228065.2 Penaeus monodon
GGATTTCCTGCTTTGTGTGTATTGTTTTTACTACCAGTAAGTGTAAAAAATCCCGGATGCATCTTGTTATCTATTGCGAGTTTATTTTT
>NC_051416.1:28107718-28108106 GCF_015228065.2 Penaeus monodon
CAGTAGCTACAAAAAATAACCACGAAACCGAAAGCATTATCAAAGTAAACGCGGTCTCCATAGGTAATACTAATATCGTTCCCCCGACCTTCGACCCCAGAGGCCTCCGAGAGAAGCCACCTCGCCATGCCCTTCTCAGGTCCTTTACTAATCCTCTCCCCCGGCCCTGATAAGCCCTCCTGATCACCGCCTGTCTTCCGCAGGACGAGGGAGATTCGGTTCACGCTTCCTCCGAGCATGGCGCCCCTCGCAGCCGCCGCCAGCGAGCACGAGAACCAGCCTGACGGAGGGGGTGATGGTCCCGCGCCTCACTCCGGGGTCACCTCGCTCAGCGGATGTAAGGAGAGCTCTGTCTGTCTATATGTCGGGTTATTTGTGTGCCTGTCTG
>NC_051416.1:28108374-28108627 GCF_015228065.2 Penaeus monodon
CTTTCTTTGTGCTTATGTACCAAGAGTTTCATTACTCGCTGATATCTAGATGTCAAAGAAATATTTGTAGTTACATCTTTGTAGTTATATCTTTGAAAACCCTTACCAGGACCTATGGAAACATAAAAGAGGCAGATTACTTATTTAAATTCTTATCGCAATATGAGTATAGTAAAAAATCTCAGCATCCTTCAGAGAATTCATCTATTGCTTAAGGCAAAAAGATCGGAGAATATTACGAACTAAACTTGAT
>NC_051416.1:28109091-28109273 GCF_015228065.2 Penaeus monodon
TCCTCCTCAACGCAGGACTTCGCGTCTCCTTCGTCGTCCTCTCTGGCGTCCCTGGGCTCGCTGGACGCCATCGGGGGGGGCGTGGCGTCCGAGGCGAGGCGCTCCTCCATCACCGACATGCGGAGGCGGTCCCTGCAAGGTGGCTCACGATTCGGCTCGGCTTTGCGCTGGCTCGCTCGGGA
>NC_051416.1:28109551-28109623 GCF_015228065.2 Penaeus monodon
CTATTCCCTTAAAGAAGGGCGGGGGACTTTTCTTTGATTCTTACAAAGATTTGTTTCTGATTATAATTTTAC
>NC_051416.1:28109719-28109886 GCF_015228065.2 Penaeus monodon
AAGAAGGAGGCATGTGAACACACAAACACACTGATTGTATATATAATATCACATTTTTTGCGTAATCATTGATCATAATAAAGGAATGAGTGTGTATGGTTGTGTGTTTATGTGTGTGTTTCTTTGTCCACTTGAGTAATCGCCAGTTATGACTATGACAAAAGTAA
>NC_051416.1:28110034-28110404 GCF_015228065.2 Penaeus monodon
TGAAAGAATGAAAGAAAAAGAATGAGAAAGTGAGAAAGACAATCAATCTCCCCGATTTCAAGCAAAATAATTACAAACGCTTTCCCAAAACCCACCAAGAATCCGTCATTCTAACCCCCTTTCCTCCTCCCTCTCCCCCCCCTCCAGGATACAGCCTGGGCACACTGAACCCCGAACTCTACCGTATACCCGACCACCTCGATGACCCGGGCAGCTACCCACCAGGTCACCTTGGCCGGGTCTTCCTCACTCTCCATTACCACCAAGAGACAGAGAAACTACAGGTCGGTCTCCTCAGGATCAGAAACCTACCCTCCAGGACCCTTGGCTCGAACAACGCTTGCGATCCTTATGTCAGGTAATTATAAGG
>NC_051416.1:28110661-28110726 GCF_015228065.2 Penaeus monodon
CAGGACGGAACAGAATTGTGGATGATGGTTGAGGGAGAGAAGAAATGCGCTTTTTGATGCGCTTT
>NC_051416.1:28110758-28110866 GCF_015228065.2 Penaeus monodon
GTACAGAGCTCTGTAAAACATAAAAGCCTTTTATAATACATTGTAATTCGTTATAATATTCAAAGGTATACACTGATACTGTTCGTCTCTTTATCTGCCTGTCTATTT
>NC_051416.1:28111041-28111825 GCF_015228065.2 Penaeus monodon
GCGTCTCCATAGCGATGCTCTCAATAAAGTGTAATATAATTCATTGAGTGATCGATGTGACGTGATTTTCCTCGAATGATTAACGAGGGAATTAGCTCGGTATTTCATCAAAGTTCGTCGATGTATCGCTTTTTAACGTTATAATTATGAAGTTAATATTGAATTTTTATTTAATGAAGTTGGTATTGACTTTATGAAGCTGATGTTGATTTTATGAAGTTGAAAGTTGATTATAGGAATCTGATATGATTGTACGGAATTAACGAGTTTAAGAAGTTAGTATATCATAGAATTGGTATTTATTTATTGAAGTTACCTATTCATTTCATGAAGTTGGTATTGCTTTTATGAAGTTAATGTTAATTTCATGAATTTAATGAGGACTCTTATGAAGTTCACAATGTTTTTTTGTTAAATTAAAATCAAATTGTTTAAGTTAATATTGATTTGTTGAAGTTCATATTGATTTTTTGAAGTTAATATTGATTTACTGAAGTTAATATTGATTTACCGAAGTTAATATTGATTTGTTGAAGTTGATATTGATTTGTTGAAGTTAATATTGATTTGTTGAAGTTAATTTTGATTTGTTGAAGTTAATATCACTTTTATGAAGTATTATTGATGTCTCGAGAACCAATTTTTATCCATAATGTACTGAGTTGGATAGCTTGCTATTAATATTATTTCGTTATGATATTGATGCATCTACATCTACCTGCCAATTTATTCATCTAGTTAGCCTTTTATTTGCTCATTGATTTATGATAGACAGATAAATTGT
>NC_051416.1:28111846-28111952 GCF_015228065.2 Penaeus monodon
GAAAGTAAATATGAACAGGGAAAATATAGTGTAAACGAGAAACTGTAACATCAGAAAAAATGCAATATGTGTCATACCAGTAGTACGGACTATATTTAGAAATATC
>NC_051416.1:28112356-28112538 GCF_015228065.2 Penaeus monodon
AGAGGAGACGAGGTGCCTTGTCACAGGTCAAATAAGGTCGACCTTAATTTCCATCTTGGTATCCCGCTAGGGGCGCTGGTGTCGACTCCTACGCGGGCAGATGCACGAGCTATGTGGGGCCTGATTTAGCTTGGGATGGTATGGCTGGTATTTTATGCTTATATGCTTATTGACCAGCCGTA
>NC_051416.1:28114842-28115071 GCF_015228065.2 Penaeus monodon
TCCGGTTGAGAAATCTGGCGGATTTTGCTTGGTCTTTCACAAGATTTAAGATAAAAAGAAGGCATGATTATTAGAATAATAAAGAAGACATATCAGTAGTGAAGTTTTTTTCGTTATAGTTATAATCATATCTTACAGACATAAAAGGTTCACCTCCTTATCGTTAAATCCGCTGGGATTAAACGATTCATTTTTTAAAATAAATGAAGTCAACCGAGGCGGCAAACAA
>NC_051416.1:28115381-28115954 GCF_015228065.2 Penaeus monodon
CTTAATTCCCAGTCTCAATTCCTGTTCCTAATCCTTAATTCCCAGTCCCAATCCCTGCTCCCAATCCTTAATCCCCAGACCCAATCCCTGCTCCCAATCCTTAATCCCCAGACCCAATCACTGCTCCCAATCCTTAATTCCCAGTCTCAATTCCTGATCCCAATCCCTAATTCCCAGACCCAATCCCTGCTCCCAATCCTTAATCCCCAGACCCAATTCCTGATCCCAATCCTTAATCCCCAGACCCAATCCCTGCTCCCAATCCTTAATCCCCAGACCCAATCCTGCTCCCAATCCTTACCCCCAGACCCAATCCTGCTCCCAATCCTTAATCCCCAGACCCAATCCCTGCTCCCAATCCTTAATCCCCAGACCCAATCCCTGCTCCCAATCCTTAATTCCCAGTCTCAATTCCTCTACCACATATGTTACTGAAGTGAACACATCCTGTCGCAGTTCGTGTAAGAATGTAAAGTTGTTGCTGTGTTGTCTTTAACGCGTCCAGGAGATTGTGCGATTTGGCGAGAAAAGCCAAGATTTTACATTCCTATTAAGTTTGGAATTCGTCTTTGA
>NC_051416.1:28116042-28116445 GCF_015228065.2 Penaeus monodon
TTGCGCGCCCGTGTGACCGTGTATGTCTGTATTTATGCATCGAACCAACAAGATCCTTTGATCAGCAAAATGTGACGTCACACCAACAAGAGGTTAGGTATCACGACGCTAACGGCCTCTATCAACTACCCTGGACTAAGAATAAACATCAGATCACCCTAAACACCTTAAAGATCCCTCCCCTCTTCCCCTTCACCTTTAGAACACACCCTCGCGTTCTCCGTGTCTCATTAGGTCCGTCACACTATAGAGGACAATGTGTGCTTCCATAAGTATGATTCGATCGTATTATACGACGCTGGATAAGAATGCGGATCCCCTTAATGAGATCGAGACTGCTCTTCTTGTGTCAACTGCGAGAAGTTTTTGTTTTCCTTATCGATTATATAGTAGATGACAAGAC
>NC_051416.1:28117284-28118294 GCF_015228065.2 Penaeus monodon
CCCCAAATTCATCCTTCGTTCGCAGTTTATCTAACGAGGAATACTTCAGTCGTCTGTTCAGTTGCACTGAACTTCCACAAGTCATAAGTATTCGTTGCGCCAATATATACTCTTAGAAGAAATTTACTGTCCTTGTCAAATGGTAAAGTGACTGCTCCTCTTTGCCCAGTGACAAAAGCAAAAAAATAGGTCGCCTTGGTTTTCCTCTGACAGAAATGCCTCTACCCTGCTCCCTAGAAGGAAAAGAATGGAAAGGGATAAGAATTACTGACTCTAATGTATTGTTCCAGACTGAGCGTCCTCCCTGACGAGCGACGTTACCTGCAAACGAAGCAAAAGAAAAAGACTTGTAACCCTGTTTTCGATGAGCACTTCGGATTCCACGTAAGTACAGTCATGAATGCTCAAATGCTGTCTGTCTTGACGATAATGGATGTAATTTTATTCAATGCCACTTGTGTGTTTTGCCTGTCGCGTTTTTGAAGAAGGGTGAACGAAAATGAAAATTACTGAATGCGCAGCCAAACTGCTATTATTATTGTCATGATATTATTATGCAATGGCTATTTAAGTAATAGTATCCTGATTGGCAACCGATTTTATAGATAAGTAATATAGAGAAGTTATCCCTTGATTGTTTTCTGTGGTTGGTTTTCCTGATTGTAACATTCTCTTTTACTGGGAAACTAAAGTAATTTGAGTGGTTCCTGAGCCCGTTACCTTGCATAAAATTTTTGTAGAAAGCAAACAAAATACAGTAAAACAGCCGTATGTGCAAACTGTATAATAACGTGCACGGGATGGTTTATAAGTTCTCCTCCATAAAAGTTACTCTAAATAAACTGAAGAGAAATATATAGCTCACGACTCCAAACCTACCTCCTCTCCCCTGACACAGATCCCTCTTCGGTGTGTGAGCGAGCGCAGCCTCCGAGTGAGCGTGTTCGACGGCGGCAGACACAAGCGGCAGGCGGCCATCGGGCATGTGATCTACCCCCTGGCGCAGGTGC
>NC_051416.1:28118326-28118415 GCF_015228065.2 Penaeus monodon
AACGGCTCCACCACCAACAACATCATCGTCAGAGATCTGTCCAGGGTGCGTGAGGCGTCGGGGGGAAGTCCTGGTATTGTGATCCGTAG
>NC_051416.1:28118892-28119114 GCF_015228065.2 Penaeus monodon
AGACTCCAGTGTTTCCATTCGCACGGCTCTGACCTCCGTTCCCCGCAGGAGGACGAGTCGGTGCCCAACAATGACCTCGGAGAAATCCTCGTGTCCCTGACCTTCAACGACAACCTGCACCGCCTGTCCATCACCGTGTTCCAGGCCAAGGGAATCAAGGTAGGGCGTGGGTCTTGGTTTTTATTGAAACAAAATAGATATAGAATGATAATGATAATAATG
>NC_051416.1:28119375-28119613 GCF_015228065.2 Penaeus monodon
CCAAAATTTCTTTTTTTATTCTACTCGAATTATAATTTAGCATATCCTTCGTTTATTAACATTTATAATACTCCATCATGTCGCCAATCTAATTATCATTATAAGTTGCTTTTTCTCAGTTTCATTATATTTTACCTCTATTTCCTCTCCGCATAAATTACTATTTTTCTTTTAAGCCGAAAGGAACATTCGCGTATATTCTTTGACTTACTCATCTATCTAAACTGCCATTATGGTA
>NC_051416.1:28119756-28123300 GCF_015228065.2 Penaeus monodon
AACCATATGATGATTTAGTTTAATACATCGGAATCCCTCCTTACATCTATATGTTTATACGAAATCTGATATATCCATTTATCACCTATGCACGTAGCATAATACTACGCTTTATACACATCAACATTTCTCCATTCAATCCCATCTATCGCAACAACCCCTACTCCCTCCCCTATCCGTTAGAAACACCCCTACTCTCTCCCCCACGCGTGCATGACAGACGCCCCATGCTCACATCCCATGCAATGCAAACACCGTCGCTCACTCCCTAATGCAACACAGGCATCCCCATGACATCCCTATGCAAAGTAAACTCCCCGACTTACTTCTCCAACAGAAATGATATACTCTATACAAAACCCATGTATCAGAAACATCCGATACTATCCCTCATGCAATCCTATCCCTTATGCCATTTTCCATGCAACTCAAACGCTAAACGCAATATTCCATGCTATCTTACATGCAGTACAAACACCCCACTCACTCCTGAAGCTACACAAACACTATATTTCTTTTAGGTTTTTCATCCTCTTATATTAAGCGAAGACACCCCACTCCCTCCCCTACTCCCTCTCCCATTCCCTCCCCAACGCCCTCCCCCACGCAACACAAATGCCTCCCTTTCCCTACATCTCCCCTCCATTCCCTCCCTCACTCCCTTTCCCCCACATCCTCCCCCACGCCCTCCCCCACAAACACCCCCTACTCATCCGTACCATTCCCCGCGCAGGTAAACGACGGCGAGGTGGTGTCATGGGTGAAGGTGTCCCTCATGAACCAGCGTCGGGCGGTCAAGACGAAGAAAACAACTGTGGTGGCGGCGTGCGATGAGCCTCAGTACAACGAGTCCTTTCACTTCAGACCCCCGCCCGCCCTCGAGGGGGTCCACCTCACCCTCCAGCTGTATGTGGCGTCGAGCTCCAACTCTAAAGGTTAGTTCGTGTCTAAGGATCAGTTTGTGTTTATGTTAGTTCATGTCAAGTAGTTAGTGTTAAGAGGTCAGTTTATTCCAAAGGGTTAGTGGGTGTCAAAAGATCATTACATGTCAAAGGGTCAGCTAGTGTCAATGGGTGAAAAAATCAGTTCATGTCCAAGGGTCAGTTTGCGTCTAAAGATCATTTCATACCAAATGATCACTTAGTGCAAAAAAAAATATCAATATATGTCATGAGGCCAATTTATGACAGAGGGTCATTATAGCGTAAAACAAATCAGTTCATTTCCAAGGTCCAATTAATATCTTGTCAAAGGATCAGTTGGTGCTGAAGGGTCGGAGAGGGTAATACGTGTACCTTCTTAGATAATACAACTTAATAACTTCGACATTGAGTTTGAAATTAGTTTTTATTTCTTTACAGTACTACAGTAATACTCTATCTAGTAATACTATCACTGCAGATCTTCAAGATACCTTTCAGATCTTTTAAACACCTTTCAGATCTTTAAGATATCATTCAGATCCTTAAGACACATTTCGAACCTTTAACACATCTTCCAGACCTAACTGCCCCTAACATCCCCACAGGTCGTCTCGTAGGTCGCGTGATCATCGGATCCTTCATGTTCGCACGAGGTCGAGCCCTGAACCATTGGAATGAGGTCCTCTCGACGCCCAAGGAACCCATACAGTTCTGGCACTCTCTCACGGAGTAGTCCTGACAACTAGCGCCCTCTCATGGAGTAGTAACGTTAGGCCTCAAAGTATTGTTATTGTTCTAAAATGTGGAAAATGCCCAAAAAAGGTATTCAAGTAATTTCGTCTTCTAAAATAACATCTAGTCACTCTTCTTCAGTAACTGTCATACGATAGTTTTGTTTTGGCTCATTTTTTAAATCAACGCGGAATCCATACATACAACATACTGCAAATGAAACTATGGTTATATTAACAGTAACAGTATCCCTTTCATATGACAACACCACCAATAAAGACAATATTTACTCCAGTCTAATGATTGCCACTGAATATTTTGATACGAGGGACAACAGGTCTAATGTAACAAAATTGTATGAAATTGTATGAAAAACTAGTCTGTTCATATATAGCTCTCCCATCCTGGTTAAAATGTCTAAAGACGTTTCTTTATTTTGTTCTTATGTCCCTTAAATAATCATAAAATGTGACTCCATGTTGACTTTCTGAACAACAGACCTACATTGGCACCTATATAGGCTTGGTACACTTCCGCTGTGTAAGATATCTAAAAGATACAAAAGTGTGATGCAGACTTTGCGATACTTTACTACGCTGAGTTTGTGTTACAGCTTTACATATATGCATAGAAGCTTGATATTCTTCCGCAAAAGCTGGATCATTCGTTGTAGTAACTCCGTGCACAGTTTCTCCATGAATATTTGACATTGCTCTAAGGAACAAGTTTTGATAAGCAAAGTTATAGGATGCAAAAAGACACTACCTTCTACCTCTAAGATATAAAACGAATTCAGAAATGATTTAGCATACTTTTCCCATGCCAAGGATTTTTCTTAGGTATATGCTGTCTGGAGAACAAAACACGTTATAAATTTTATAATTTATTGAAAGAAGACAATATAAATGTAAAAAAGTGACCTGTAAGAATAGCCATAAGAAAACAGACACCACTGTCTACAGAAACAAAATGGTTCTTTTATTTATAATAATGTATGCTCTCATATATATACTGCCGCAGAACTGTTGGCCGCCGAATATGCAGGGAAATTAAACCTATTACCTAAGAGAACTATATACTCATATATCCTCCTAAAGCTGTAGGTGCTTTCTTTGCTTCAATTAGAACCAACTATATCTGGTATCTATACTCGTATCAGGTGTTGTTAGTAGCTATATGAGTTAAAAGTAATTTCGCCTTCATCTCTCGACAGAAGACCTGTTTCAAGAACCGCCTGTTAGTAGAAGCACCTGTGACTGCCAAGAGTAGCAGCCTGGTAGTACGTAAGCGGCAGTTACTCAAATTTCTGCTAGATTTCGAAGCATCTTTGTCGAGTAGTCTTAGAAATTTTGTCCTAAGGAAAGGATGTGTTATCTGTCTTGACAAATCTAGAGAGACTGATAACGGCCTACTGATAACCGCATCACTTGGTGCTAGTATCCTTGTCTGATAGTCTAGATAACAGGGTTCTCTTCCTAAAAGTTTAATAACATCCAAGTTCTACACAAATAACTTGTCTCGTGTCAGCAAGTCTTACCGATCTCGATAAGTCTCTCAGTGATGATGACGTCACCATCTGCAGGCGGTCCTCCTGCCATCTAGTGACGACGTTGCCAGTTAGGGATATCGATATATGAAATTGTGGTAAATATTGGCAACTTTAGCCTAGCAATTCTCAGGAAGTCATATTAATCAGAGATAAAGTACAGTTTTATAGACAACAACTCTGTTACGGGAAAAAAATAATAATGATGAAAAGATGAGCAGATTTTATTGAGATGACAAATAATACAGATTCATGTTGATATGAAATCAAATATACTTTAAATGAGCAAAGAGAAGAAGCATCATTTCGATCGACGCGAAGGAGGGACAAGCAAGAGAAGGAA
>NC_051416.1:28125118-28125243 GCF_015228065.2 Penaeus monodon
ACCAGTATTGCGCATATCACGGAATTTTAGCCTACGTCGAGGTCGCGTTGAAGTTGCGAAATCGTCCACCAACAGATATACTTCATTGTGGCTGGGTGAAGTATAGCGAGACGACATATATGCGA
>NC_051416.1:28125349-28126551 GCF_015228065.2 Penaeus monodon
ACGTGTGGAAGGCCAAACTAAAGGTAAGAAGGAGAAGCATCTGATAATGTTTCTTCTTCGTTTTTTTTCGAATTGTCGTTAGTTGTTCGATAATTCCCAGAACACTTATATCTGCATATCATTAGAATCTATTTAGTCATTCTTTTAAAACATTCAATGGTATCATTTTTTTCATTGTTTTCGGTATCTCTTGGTGTTTATTAAACCATATCATAGTTGATGAATAAGCAAGAGGAATACGATTGATACCTGTAAAGCGATATGTTTTCAACACCAAAACAACCATTCATAAGGAACGATAATTTCCACCTATTAACGTATAAATAACCACCGAAACGGAGCCATCAGCCGCGACCCCCAACACACGCTTTCCTCCCAGACAACCAGAGTCCCTCGCAAGCAGTTGCCAGCGTCCCCCAGGAAAGCACAAGCAGTCGGAAATCGCGTGTGGCTCCCGACGTTCTCTTCCTCAACCTTCCCGAGCCGGATGTAAGAGGCGAAAGACCTACGGAAAAAAAAAACGTTCGCTGTCCGTTACGTCTGTCGTGTTGTCCATCTCTCTCGCTTTCCCGCCTGGAAAAACCGAGACACTTCTTTTGTTTTTCGTAAACAGGAGGAAACCTTGTATCACCCTCCACATCCGGGAGTGTGTTATTATTTTTTACAACGTTCTGCTTGCTAGGAGTACTTGTTTGGAAACATTATTCGGTGCGAATATACATTAGATTTCTATTTGTCATCTTGAGTTGAATTCTGTTGCAAAGTCACGACAGGATGTCAGTATTAACTCAAGTCTCAAAACCGAAGAACTATAAAGCAAGATGCAAATGTTCCTTCACCAAACGCTTGATCTCCATGTAGCTAATTAAAAAATATATATTATTTTTCTTTTTGTAATAAGATGTACATAAGCTTAGATTTTATTTGATCTGTGAATACCAATTCTGCATTCTGTCAGAGTGGTTGCTACATCCTCAACGTAGCGAAGACACGGCAGAGCTCGATCGTTCTTGCACGCTTTCGCCTCTGTCTCTGTGTGTATCAGGTGGCATGTTCATTATTAGCATGGTGTGAAATTTTATTTTTATATTTTCAAAAAATATTAATAATAACAGGAAGGCTATAAAAAGTGCGTTACTTTAATGACTCCTTCAGTCTGTTTGTGAAATCTACTGCGCTCTGTTGGTTCGTTTTTCTATTTG
>NC_051416.1:28127012-28127201 GCF_015228065.2 Penaeus monodon
AACATTCCAGTCAATAAGGCACAATTCCCTATTCAAATCCATGTACACTTATTCCCTTACACTGTCACTTGTGTCTTGTCGAAGCATATAAACATAATATATTCCTTATAATTACCTCTGTATTGACTACTATTTAAGCTGATCCCCTGTAGTATAAGCTGTTGTAAGAGTGAAATGTACAGACCAGAT
>NC_051416.1:28127257-28127495 GCF_015228065.2 Penaeus monodon
GTGTCGATTATATCCATTATGTAACTAGAATAGGTGTGGGATAATGTATCTAACAATACAAACCAAGTACCTGTAATGTAAGAATCGTGATGGTGAAGATAATACTCATGTAATCCAGTAATTGAATGGGTAAATAAAGGCATATCAAGTTCTTGTCTTTGCTTTTCCTTCGATTTTAAACAAGCTTGTTGTACATGCGTAGCAACCGTATGTTTAAGTGGAAATAACTTTCTCAGAA
>NC_051416.1:28127823-28128245 GCF_015228065.2 Penaeus monodon
GTTTTTGTTGTGTATTGGTGTGTTTGTGTGGTGTGTGTTTGCGTTGTTGTTGTGTAATATAATAATTTTTTCGTTTTCATCGCCATTCCCAGTTCTCAAATCAGTGGCTGAAACTCGGTCAAATTAAGATAAATTTGATGAATTTCAACTTGAATTTCACGATTTCTAAGAATTATCCATAGTATTTTTTGTATTTTCACTGATTTTATAAATAGTGTTTAGATAATAAAGATAGTAAAGTGAGGAGACAAAAAGGGAAAATGACTGAGAAAAAATGGGCGAAGGAGAAGACCCGTTTTATTATCTAAATTGGAAATCCCAGGCTTAACGCAACGTAAGGTTTGTTAACGGGAATGTGATGACGCAATGTAATTTTGTTATGTAATTACGGAATGGTTAATTTTGGAGTTGTTCATTCTTAC
>NC_051416.1:28128889-28129273 GCF_015228065.2 Penaeus monodon
GAGTACGACTACAGAACAATCACAATAACAGGAAACAAATCCTAACGTATTGACAGCGAAAACAGACACAGATTTCTTAACATTGTGTGTCTGTACATGTGTTTTCCTTTATGAATGAAGTGACTTTCTGAGATGAGGAGGATGAGCAGCATTTGCCTTCCTTGTAGAATTTCGTCTAATGAGGAAAAATGGTAACATCTGGCAGCTCAGTTAAGATGCTCTGTCCATACCCACGTCACTGCAGAATAAAATTTCTCGTTTCCATGTGTCACAAGTGATTACGTAACATCTTTTTAAAAATATCTGGTTCTTCAGAGTAAAATGTTCGGCATCGCAAAAGTTGACAGCCTCAAAACTCACAGCTTTGTGGTTTTAGGGCAATTA
>NC_051416.1:28129579-28131838 GCF_015228065.2 Penaeus monodon
CTGTAATCAGCTATTAATCAAAGGTGATGCAGTAAAGACGACGCGTAGATTTGAAGAGATACGTTATCAAGGCGATCGTGATATGGCATGTTACTCTGGCTGCGCCTCGGACTGGGCAGTGTTTGGTGGCGAGTGGCGAGAATAACGGGAGCTTGCGGCACTAGGCATTCCTAGAAGAGGGAAGGAGATGAGAAAGTGATAAAGTTAGCAATAATATTCTCAACATTTGTGACGATATGCAATGAGTGGAATAGACATATTTCTGTCGTTTCTGGTAAGCTGCCTCAGTCGCTATCTTTTTCTTTTATATTGTCTTTATATTTTCATATTAACTGATAGTATACTTTTGTTCTGGTTGAGAGTTCTGTTTAGCTAAGGTATGCAGATTTTGCATATTTGCAGATTAAAATGTACAGTCAAAACAGATATTTAATGTGGTGTGATTATGTTTACTCATGATTATGTTTACGTAACTTTATTTTCTTTAGCCAGACTATTTTTACAAGGATAATCAATACATTTATTCAAGCGAAACTGTCTAGAATATATTGTATAACTTTTGGGGTTCATTTTGTACTGTGCTTCTCTAAAGGTCCTGTAGACAGAATAGGCACTGCATAAAAATAATGAAATCATTTACAACTGAGTTTTAACATGGGAGTTTATAGCTTTGTGAAATTGACATATTAGTAACATCTTACAATCCATATTGCATGCATCTGAACAAATTATTGACACTGCTTAAAGGATAGAATTGTGACACATAACCATTTACTCACAGTTTCCACTAAAATGGCATATGAGTTCGGATAATAATTATAGTCTTACGGTGTTAATATCAGGTGTCTGATTTTCTTTATTCTCCCCTTTTTTTTTTTGTTTGTTTAACGCTTATTTTTCGGTTGTTTCTATATCAAAGCGATGTAAGAGTAAGAGAGGAATAAACATTTTTCTGTCGTTATTGGTAATCTATATCAGTCGCTATCTTTTTCCTGTGTCTTTATATTTTTATGCGGGTATTAGTTGATAGTATACTTATGCTTTAATTGGGACTGCTTTATAAATGGTTAATCCTTTGGCTGCGCATGCAATCGTTCATGAATTCAGAAGCTGGTGAACACAAGGGATTGTTCCTTTAGAGATTATCATTAACTATTATTAACTCTTTATCACTAGATTGCTGAAGAATAATTGCTACTTCGCCTTGTCAGGAATATTTCCCTTAGTGTTTTGCAATGTTGCACTCTCACGTGCGTAGGATATTCCTTATCAGTTGCAGGAAAGAGAACAAAGCCTCAGTGTTGCCGTTTTTTTAGAATTTCGTCGGTCGGCGAAGAAAAACAATAATATCCGGCTCCTTAATGTAGATGCTCTGCGTGTAACTTATTACGTCTTGGCCATTCTACGGGACTGTTATTAATTCGGAAGCCAGTGAAAGTATGCGTCTTGCCCCGTCACACGGTTCAGAAAAGAGAGTAGCTGCTGGGTTCCGTTCTCAGTACTCAGCAGACTCCATACAATTATATTCATATTTTCATATCATCCGAACAATATACGAGTGTTCATGTTCATCGTTAGTAAATTTGGAACATATAATTAATCACGGTATTTCTGCGTCACGTTTGTTTCGCACATCTACAGACTTACCGTCGTTAATTTCTCAAGATTATTTGGCTTAAGTCTCTGTCAACAGTTCTATGAAGGATAACAAAAGGAATGAAAGACTGACAAAACTAACCCTAAGTGAATTGCAAAATTATATGTAGGGACGAATATGAATGAATAACTCCATCATGTTAAAAAATATTAGATATTAGGCATTCTTCAGAAGAGGTTATGCCCATAAATAATTATGTTAAAGATGTACGGCCGAATTGCCAGTCAAAATACACTACACTGCAGAATAACTCATAAATACATATTCAGACTTTCTCTACATTTGTCACAAAAATGTTGTTCAAACTATGGACCCAGAACGTCCTCAGAAAAACTGTAATGCTGTATTAGTGCTTAATTCCAGATACTAATGTTAGGTAATGTATAATAAGCGATATATAGGAGATTAGTGTACCTGTACCTCGAACTAGACTCAATAATGAATAGAGATCTTTCAAAGCAACATTCGAAAGGTTCCTTTCACCATTATCAGTCCTTTGGTGGCGATGAATGGTGATGCCGTTTGTTTTAGAACCTCAGTTGAAGCTAAATCTTTGGGAAGGTTTGTAGGGAGCATATACTGATGTGTGTAAATAAACCTGC
>NC_051416.1:28132097-28132386 GCF_015228065.2 Penaeus monodon
CATGACCCAACATTTTTCTACCATTAAGCACACCAGTCCCTCTGACCTATAAAGAGGGCAGGCCGCCCAGCCGCCCAAATATTAGCGCCGCCAGCACCGCCCTCAAGTTTGCTCTCCTCGCCTTGCCTTCGCTGAACACACACGGGCGCCTCCAGTCGTGGCGAACTCTGAGTGCCACGAAGGGAAAACGGCGGGTGAGGCTGAGGCGCGATGTTTCCCTTCAGTTTTGTGACCTTCGTTTTTCTACTTATCACTGCTTGGTGTGTTTCTAGAAGGGAGAGAGTGGATA
>NC_051416.1:28132633-28132729 GCF_015228065.2 Penaeus monodon
TGAAAACAGTCTTGCCTTACATTTGTTTTTACAGTGTATTTCGTCACCACTTCAATTTTCCTCCTTGCTTCACTCCCTTTCATCTCGTTCTTTCAT
>NC_051416.1:28133008-28133112 GCF_015228065.2 Penaeus monodon
TTCTCACCGATTAAGTAAACGCATGTCGGCCCCTGGCACAATGTAAACACAAGCGGCGCTGAACCTGTTGTAGAATGTTATTGAAGCCTCATCGGTAGAAGGCC
>NC_051416.1:28133131-28133331 GCF_015228065.2 Penaeus monodon
AGAGAGGCTTAGGTACAGTGGTTACAGGATGTGCGTCTCCGATACAGTGATGGTTATAGTGAAGGCATCTTATGCTGGGTAACTGGGGTTGTGTTAATTGCGTCTTTGATATAAAAAAAATAGTGTAGATATTGTCGTAGGAGGTGTGCGGCATCGATACAGTGTAGTAATTTTTAAAGAAGGGCGTTTTTTGTGATTAT
>NC_051416.1:28133991-28134281 GCF_015228065.2 Penaeus monodon
GACGTAACGACCCCGTATAAAGTATGGACTAAGCTAAAGAATTAGAAAAAGACTGTGATTATTAAGACAATAGCGCCTTTTATACAGTGCAGTAAAGACCGGTTTTGTTACACTACAGTGATAGAGTAGAGATGGCTGTAGTAGTAGTTAGTAACGAACATCAAAATCTTATATCCTAATCGCTATAGGAAGCAGACGTTTCTCTGTATGCGGTATTGTTTCCTGTCCCACACACACATGTATGTGTGTACTACGCTTATATACGCGCGGGAACGTATACAAGAAGCGCA
>NC_051416.1:28134464-28134727 GCF_015228065.2 Penaeus monodon
TTTATGAATGCATAGCATCTATCTTTTCTTTGAATTATGTCGCATAACAACAAGAATATCCCGCATTAGCAATACTTGCTGTAAGAAGATAGACCTCCGAAGATCATCCACAAAAGAGGTGGAAACAGCACGTGTAACTTGTGTTTATTTTCGCGCGAGAAACTACCTTCACTGCGCATGTAAACAAAGGTTCGCAGAATTGTAACCTGAAAAGGGAACTTTGCTTTTATTAACAATTTTGTTCCTTCCATTTTTCATGTATG
>NC_051416.1:28136502-28137997 GCF_015228065.2 Penaeus monodon
GAGAGAGAGAGAGACTGATTATGTATCTTATCATTTTCTCAAGCGACATAACTGCATTATCTTACCTTGGCTCCTAGAATTTAAAGTTATGGCGGCTCATTTGCCTATTTTCTCGGAAGATTTTTTAGATATGCGGGTCGCCCTTCTTCTGCATGCGGGTCTGTTAATGTTTCCTAGAAATGTTTTATGCAAATGGTGCTTGAGAGTCGTGTCAGTCACGACTGTTATCGACGTTCATAATTTTTCCTTCTTTGTATTTTTCCCTTTGCACTGAATAACTATTTGAAATGATACTCATATCTTTAAAATAATACTGGTATCTTGCTAACATAATATCTTGATAATGAAATTCCCTTTCGACTGATTGCCGCATCTTATCTTGAGCTCCCTTGTTGATGGCGTAGGCGTGTCTCATGAAGTCTGTTCAATTTACTCGTTAGGAAAATTTACTGTTATGTTTTCTGCTACGTCTTATCGTGTCCAGATGGGGTTCGCGCAGTTGTTTTGTGTGTGTGTGTTTGTGCGAGGATGATTACGTGGGTCGGTTTGTGAATCAGTTCGTGTGTAGGCTTTTATTAGCTGGTGTGGCATCAGGTTACTTGTTTGTATATGATTACACATGTGTCGGCGTGCTTGATAGTGTGTTTAATTAAAGTGACTTGAGCTCTCCGCATCTGTGAAAGGACTGAGTACTTCTGCGGCAATTTTCACCCTGATGAAGACATTTTTTGTTCTATTTTCTTTGTCTAGAAGTGACATTGGTATTCAACAGTCACTCTAAACTCAGTGAATAAAAGAAAAGGAATCTCTAGGAGCGAGCAGGATGCGATAAGGCCGCGGTGTGCACTCGCCAGCCGTGCAGTTGCCACTTTATGTCATCATTTATCCTCTTAATTCACTTCTGAACACGAACGAAATTGCCAAAAGATTACGTTGTAGTGACCGAGTTCAGCCGAATTGAAGCGGCCATTAGTAAAGATCTGCGAACTGTTACAACCGAGATCTTGTGTTATCTCGCTCGGAAGGAAAAAAATGGCACGATAATGAACAAGCGACATGAATCAGTGCGGACAGCCATGCGACGATAGCACTTGACACACGTTTGCAGTCCCGGGAACACACACCCCTCGCGCGCTCTGTGACTGACAGCGGCACTCAGCCTTATCCTCTGCCCCCCCCCCCCCCAACACGTCCTTACACCCCTGGCTCCCTCAGCATAAGCCATTCTCCTCAGCCCATCCTCCCAGCCCTTTGCTTGACTAGAGCGGGAGTGACATGTCAAGCAGTGTGTGCCTGTGCGGCGGAGTGAGACAACGGACGTGTTCTTGAGACCTCTGCTTGCGGCGCGTCGAGGTACGTAAGTGGTTCTTGAAGCATTTCCATAGCCCTGACTTGTGCTTGGGTGGTGGCAAACGACTCGGGTGAAAAAGCACGGGCGTGTAGCGGCGGCCATAGAAATCAGCACATTGTATCCGACCCTTATTCTACATTGAAA
>NC_051416.1:28138117-28138253 GCF_015228065.2 Penaeus monodon
TTGTTTGCTTGCTTCTTTTTTCCATTGAAATCAGGCTCTAACATAAAAAGTAGATAAAATAACTAAAAGTCTACTATCCGATTTCATTAGAAAGAGTGATTCTAACCTGCCCACGACAGTGACTATTCCCGAAAAG
>NC_051416.1:28138286-28138824 GCF_015228065.2 Penaeus monodon
AAAAGCAATCTCATACGGAAGTAAAAATCCCCCAGACGCTTACGGTTAGTAATGGAATCAGTGACGAAGGAATGTTCTGTGCAAGATAAACTTTAAAAAATCTCTATATAAAATATACATCGCTTTGATAACATAGATAAGAAACGGGAAGCGATTATAAGCTCTTGGCAAAGTATGGCAAACACCCTCGCGAGAATCACCGTGCTGAAGGAGACCAAAATTTCTCTTTTGTTTACGTCGACTTTAAGCAAATGAGAAAAAAAAATCACTTTCACTCATTCCTTATTGTGAACTGACTTACAACCCGTCTGGAGATATTCAGTCGATATCTGGGGATTGTTCATACTCAGTATAGTAATGTGTGATCATATATACATATTTTTTCTATCTAGAACAAGAAAAAACATTTGCCAGATCACCACGCCATGTGTTTTTTTTTTATACATCGTTAGGAAGTGAGATAAGATTAGAGAGTAGTTCTCCTTTGTGCTAAAATATCAGTAAAATATAATTATATTATTTAAATTCCCCCGAAAAT
>NC_051416.1:28140384-28140533 GCF_015228065.2 Penaeus monodon
ATGCATAGGCATCCTTTGTATCAAATGTCTCTAAGACAGGATGTAACAAAATGAAAATTAGTACGGGAAACAAATACTTGAATCTTCTAAGAAAAAGGTCAAAGACCCAGTCAGGAAAGGGAATTTGTGACGCATGAAAGCTCAGATGA
>NC_051416.1:28140555-28141493 GCF_015228065.2 Penaeus monodon
GGGGATGGGGGGTCTTCATTACAAAACTAACCCAACCTCCCTGGGCCTTCCTAGCACGTGTCAACAACAACAACGAACATAATGGTCTAACAGGAGCCATGCTGAAATATTAAAACAAGATCAGATACGTAGTTTAATTTCAACGCTGTTTATGAAAGAACTACACACAAAAAAACTATGCTAGGAGTTTTTTGTATGTGCGGATGAGAGTGTAGTACTATGTAGGCCATGGAAATATATAGCGATTTAACCCAGACTGTTGTTAAAAAGTGGCCTTTTTTAACGCGCTCCCGACTGTACCCTAAAATCGGTACCTCCTCAGATACCCGTAAATACAACCATTCATTCTACAGGGTTTTTTTATTTTTTTATCTGTTCATTTGTTTCACTGTTCACTTGTTAATTTGTTTCCAAGAGCTACTAATACTAATTATATCAACCAATATGACGCGGATACAGTGCGGTACTCCGAAAGACCATAATAAGGAACGTGTATATTATGTTATACGTTAAGTCATGCAGAATAACATTAGGGTCAGTGTATGTTTCAGATCGAACAGAACTAGGCTATAGGGTAAGACATGTGACACCAGTAAACAATCCATATCTTAAGTTTCCGGTAAGATATTTACAACCTATCTATAAGACAGAAGTAGCATGTTTGTTAGGATATGTTATTAAAATCTTACTTGTCAATAAATACTATGTGATAAGGTCAAACTATTTTGCTTTCTTGTGATGGTTGTTTGTTTTCTTGAAATGCTAAGGGGGCACATTATGGAAAGTTGGTTAAATAAAATCTCACTCCACGGGAGTTTTCAGTTGCTTTGAATCCTATCTTGTTTTTTATTTATATTATTTAATCTTCTTTATGACTTTGTTTTCCGGTATGTGCCACATAAAATCTCGCTTTCTCCCATGGTCCAAAATTCTCACCC
>NC_051416.1:28141912-28142189 GCF_015228065.2 Penaeus monodon
TACGCTGTTGGCACACGTGATGTGTTATTATACATACAGTTGCCAACTACAACTCATCTACTTTAAGATAGCTTAATAATTCTACTGAGTGATAGACAATAAAATCTTCTAGTGTAGACATGAAAAAGTGGCCAAAAAGCGATAGGAGGAACATCATGAATAATTATTCTGATAAGGTTGACAGTAACATTGTTATTGCTGTTAATAATATGATAAGGTGGTTATGCAAATAGACCATATGAATATATGATGCTAATGATAATGACAACAGTTCAAG
>NC_051416.1:28142241-28142347 GCF_015228065.2 Penaeus monodon
CAAGTTATTTCGATGACAGTAATGACAAATATACTTCTAACGAGTATATTTATATTGAACTAATTGTTGCTCCTGAAAATCTGTGAAATCTGGTGACCTCCACTGG
>NC_051416.1:28142580-28143045 GCF_015228065.2 Penaeus monodon
ATTGTATGCGCTACTATATAGTTGTCATCATCTTGCTGTAGTAGTTACTTGTGAACCTTATGCGTCGTAGATATTTGTGATGACATTGCTTGCTAAGTATTAGGATGCTGATTATAATGTCGATGCGTAATGGTTTGTGTCATTATTGTGTTTGTTAAGAGGACGATGATGATAATTGTATATCATATAATGTTGATTAAAAATTATAGCATATTTATAATATGCATTTAACCATGATAATCAATGATACTTACTTATTTGATAGTAGACTATTATGTAATATGATACTAATAGTAACATACAGTATTCATCAAATGATATAATTCTTTTTTCTTTAGTAGGTTCATTTACTTAACATATACTTAATTGCATTTTCATTTGTTGCTCTTATGATACTTGTATGTGTCTCAGTTTCCTTTAAGAATCTTACTTTATAGTAATCATTCCCTATTTAATATATATATC
>NC_051416.1:28144202-28144475 GCF_015228065.2 Penaeus monodon
TTCATCCTGCCACCAATAGCAACAATTCTTCTCTTACCAATGTCACAATCACAATCCGTTACACCAACAAAATCTAAGAACAGTAACACCAGCCAGACTGCGAAGAACAGCGAAAGGAGAACAGAGATAACATAGTTCTTGAAGAGAGATTGAACAGAGATTAGGAGCATGTCAACAGGAAGCCGAGACGAGTGGCCAGGATATGACAGGATTAACGTATCATCCTTTGCCTGTCTTTTTTTGGCCGTGTAGGATGGGCGGGCGTGGGCGCGG
>NC_051416.1:28144974-28145102 GCF_015228065.2 Penaeus monodon
CACATTCCTGTCGTAGTCTCCATATCTTGTAGGAATAAGGCAATCCCTCTCCCCCTCCCCCCTCCCCCTCGCCAGTTCGCCGAAGGAGGGAATAAATCTATTCATTTTTATTAGCAAATTAATGTCTG
>NC_051416.1:28145131-28145215 GCF_015228065.2 Penaeus monodon
AGTAGGAAAAATAGACACGCCTCTGTTTATATTTGTTGTCTTATCACTGTTGTTGTTGGTGAATTTGTTATTATTGATACCCTT
>NC_051416.1:28145398-28146347 GCF_015228065.2 Penaeus monodon
ACTGCGGTTATATCCAATACTGTTATTTTCTCTTATCTTATAATCATCGATATTTTCAATTTAGGATATTTTTTCACATTTATTTGGTTTTATATCATTTTTATCATAATTCACACCCTATTTTTTGTCACAATTATTTTGTTTAATATCATCTGCATTGTCACTCTTATCATCATCACTATTTCTTTTTCTCATGATTACTAATTTTTATGTCATCTTTATTATCGCTATCATTAACACTGGTTTCTTGTCTTGTGATTTTGTGTTATTTTGCATAATTTTAATCATCTTTATTATTATTAGTACTAATTTTTGCCTCGTAATCGTAACAACTGACATTGCTTTATCTTTTTTTTTTGTGAATTATTATTTTCTTTCTTTCCTTCTCTCTCCTTTTCTCTTTATGTTTCCTTGCTCTCTTTTCTTTTCTTAATCTTTTTATCTTATCTCCTTCCTTCCTCTTTTATCTCGTTTTCCTTCCTTCCTTCTCTTTATCTCGTGTTCCCCCTATTTTCTTCCTTCTTCTGCTACTTCTATTTTAATAATTTCTTTCCTATTTGTTTCCATTTTGATTACTTCTTCTTGTCACTGCTTCTTTCACTTCTTTCATTTCCCGTCTTTCATTCTTTCACCTTCCGTTTTCCTTCTTCCCTTCTTTCATTTTTCTTCTTCCCGTCTTCCACTTCTTTCATTTTCCTTCTTCCCTTCTTTCACTTCTTTCGTTTTCCTTCTTCCCTTCTTTCACTTCTTTCCGTTTTCCTTCTTCCCTTCTTTCACTTCTTCCGTTTTCCTTCTTCCCTTCTTTCACTTCTTCCGTTTTCCTTCTCTCACTCTCCTTCCCCTTCGCGACGCGCCTGCAGCTCCACCGGAAAAAAAAACTTTCCCGATGCCCTTATAAGCCCATGAGAAGTGGCTACGTTTCACCGACATTCTGAGGGAGACTGCTGGA
>NC_051416.1:28146682-28146917 GCF_015228065.2 Penaeus monodon
TCATTATGACAAATTTAGAAAGTGGTATGAATGAGAATTATTTATCTTTTTCATCGGAAAAAATACATATATTTCGGATTAAGACATTCTCGAAACGAGTTTAATACATCATTCATTTTCATTCATACCCCTTTCTACATTGTTCTTGTCCTGTCTTTCCATCTTTCCATCTTTCTCCCCTCTCCTCTACCTCTCTCCTCCGTCTATGGATTTTCTCGTATGTATACACGTATGC
>NC_051416.1:28147165-28147308 GCF_015228065.2 Penaeus monodon
AATATAAAACCATTATCATAATTTTGTGGTTGCTAATATCAGCATTAGTAACATCACCATCATGATTTATAGTGACAGAATTGCTATCATTCCTGTAACTATACATCGTATAGAATAATATGTATGGTTACATTTCTAATACT
>NC_051416.1:28147341-28147465 GCF_015228065.2 Penaeus monodon
CAAGAATATTAGTAAACAATATAGATATTGCCATTCGCCATAATTTTTGTGGCAAAGGAAATTTCGTAATTGAAGAATGCCTACTTATTCGGTGCATTATTTTCCTTTTTTTAAGGTGCGAAAA
>NC_051416.1:28147593-28147770 GCF_015228065.2 Penaeus monodon
TTCTTTCCACTTTTTTTTGTTAGGTCATCGACTGGAATTTTCATCGTGGTCTCATTCAAGCAACTTAATCACTCTTGCTTCATATTTCTCCTGAAAAAAAAAATATATTGTCACTTATAAAGTACAGCAACAAGAGGATTTCCTCTAATTAAATGACGAAATTTTCTTTTGGTGACA
>NC_051416.1:28148086-28148241 GCF_015228065.2 Penaeus monodon
AACTGTTTATAGAAATGAAGTATGCATAGAAATATCTTTACAGTGCAAGAAATTTAATCATTCATTCTCAATAAGCTTTTCTACAGTTATTTATTACTAATATCAGCATTATCGTCACTCTTTCACTAGTATCACTGGAAAAGAAACTGAAACCA
>NC_051416.1:28148850-28149039 GCF_015228065.2 Penaeus monodon
GTTAGGTCATCGACTGGAATTTTCATCGTGGTCTCATTCATGCAACTTAATCACTCTTGCTTCATATTTCTCCTGAAAAAAAAATATATTGTCACTTATAAAGTACAGCAACAAGAGGATTTCCTCTAATTAAATGACGAAATTTTCTTTTGGTGACATTTGTATATATTTCTTTTTTTTCTTTTTTAC
>NC_051416.1:28149400-28149509 GCF_015228065.2 Penaeus monodon
CAGTGCAGATTTTCATTCTTCTCTAGCTTTCTCTACATTCATTTATTACTACTATCACTTATCGTCATCTTTCACTATATCTCTAAGTTCCATCTTTTTCTTCTCTCCC
>NC_051416.1:28149641-28149760 GCF_015228065.2 Penaeus monodon
AAATCAATAACTGTTGAGTAAATATGACAAAGGAAACTCTCGATGCTCGCCCTTTTTGCATGCAGAAATTTCTCTAGATTTTAGCGGAAAGACGGATATGCGAGTGAACCAGCGGGCAC
>NC_051416.1:28150066-28151273 GCF_015228065.2 Penaeus monodon
CCAATGTTGTTCTTACCATTTGTGAACTTTGGCTCTCTAACCGACATGAGAAAAATAATCTCTTTTTTTCACCCGCATATACATACATTCATTCGATTTACATTATCGATCTGTTTATTATCGTATTAGCGCAGCAACTCACCGTCCACCTGCTCATTACCTGTACTTTGAAAAACCGCCGCTTATAAGACCACAAGTAACAAGTGGTCCGAAATCCTCCCATCCGGCACCCTTTTATTCTTCATCTTAGAAACATAAACAAATATCATCAAGGTTAGTCGAAGCTATGACTAAGGACTGACGCGGCTGACAGGAGTTGCCTATGAGGCTCCGGTGGCCGACAGCAGCTCGTGTCATATCCGTTGTCCAGAGTCGGAAAGCTGACTAACGTTCTCCCGACCTCCTCTCACAGACGCTCGGTGCTATCATTTAACTCCTATGTACGTAATGTATGGGGGGATTTGCGTGTGTTTACGGGTCTGATATCGCGTCGTAGAGGTGGTATGTGACGGGGTACTTCTACTGTGATGTCGGAGGCAGCGCGGATTGAGGAGTAAATGCTTGGGTGTTATTTATGTCTGCTTCCTGTGTGCTGCTATCGAAACACCGTTAAAGTTACGCTGATGTCAAGCAGTTGGCGCTGGTCCTTCGTGGGTGACGCTCGTGGTTCTGGGGGCAGCAGACCGCCTGGCACTCCGGCTCTCGTTCTCGTGACGTTTGACCTCGTTCTTCTTGTTCTTCTTTTCGTATTGCCTTTTGTGTTGTGATGTGAAACGTGCTGGAAAATGAGATTGATCATTCGCGAAAATAGTGATGACATATTTGCAAGAGATCAAATAAAGTGGACATTCTACAGGAGAAGACAGAAACACCAAGACACTTATGAAAGATTTTCCAAACCTATCCCCAAATTGCATTTATCTTAAAAGTGTCTCCCTACATAAATAAAACCAAATAACCATCACAGCCGACAATAAATAAACAGATAGATACCCACACCTCTAGCAGATAACAGAGAGGAATGAGCGACAAGACAGCCCTCCTTCTGACCTCGATTTCGACCTCCGCGATGGCTGACGACCAGGAGCCTCTCTCGGCGCCGAACTGGGCTCTCCTGCTGACCGCCGTCGCCGCGATCATCATCTCCATCCTGGGATTCTTCGGTAAGTCCTGGGGGGGTGATTCTTGTGCCTCTGGTAATGGGAGT
>NC_051416.1:28151323-28151404 GCF_015228065.2 Penaeus monodon
TATAGTGTTAGTGGTTATATGTTATGGAATACCTTTTGAGTGGCATATGTATACCGAAAGAAATACATACGAGTTCGCACG
>NC_051416.1:28151877-28152150 GCF_015228065.2 Penaeus monodon
AGGGAACCTCCTGACGATCCTCGCGCTGCCGTACTCCCTTCGCCTCCGCAACGCAGCTACCTGGTTCGTCGTGAATCTTGCCGTGGCGGAAGGCATCTTTTGCGTCACCATCCTGCCCATGTCCGCTGCTCACCTGTTCTACCTGTACGTCACCGGGGAGGGCATGTTTACGTCGGGTGGGTGCAGCGCCTTCGTTTTCCTGCGCTACGTCAACATCCAGGCGGAATTGCTGTCTATAGCGGCCATCGCGGTTAACAGGTACGCGCTTTTTAC
>NC_051416.1:28152258-28152462 GCF_015228065.2 Penaeus monodon
ACTTCTTATTTGTTTGCGTTTTCCGTTCATTCATTCGTTCTTGTGTACATTTGTCTCATTACGTAACGAGGCTTAAATGGCAAGGCACTCACACTACCCTTCTTAATCGACGCACAACCCCAACGATAAAATAGTAAAACCAAAGAGATCATTTTTTTCCATCAGTTGTTTCACAAGCGTACAAATAGTACTCTTTTCCCAAGC
>NC_051416.1:28152526-28153039 GCF_015228065.2 Penaeus monodon
TATTAACAGGATCTCCAATTTTGATCTGGATCGTCATTTTTATGATGTTCTAAAAAGCGAACGCCCCCCCCCCGGGCGTACGCTCATGAAAGTGATGAAGAAAGTGGATGGCCCCTTCAGGAATCCTCCAGTGCAGTCATCTCCTTCCGATGTATTTTACCGGTGCGGATCAGAGCGGATATCCGGTGCGTCCTGACGTCACGCCTGGGACGATGATATCCACCAGCTGGCGTCAGTGATAAGATCGATGTCTTCTCTGACATTTCTCGGTGTTACGCGCACACTGGGTGGTCTAAGGCCTTTGAAAATAGATTCGGGTAAACTTCAAATGCATCAGAATATCCGAAATGTGAAGTTTATCTGCTGTTGAAAAAGCTGAGGATCGGTTTATAAATGGAGTTGTTTATCTTGCAAGGATTCCACGGTGGTTTTGAGGTTTGATACTTCTTTTTGTTTGTTTCTTTACCTGTTGTATAGAGACTTAAATCATCAATATTATTTCATGATGTAATC
>NC_051416.1:28153553-28154160 GCF_015228065.2 Penaeus monodon
AGGGTTCTTATTTCACAGCCCAATGATAAAAGCCTGTCCCTTTTGTGGAGGGGGGGATATGATTTGTTGTTTTTCTTGATCTTTGTTGCTTTCCTTGTCAGTTTTTTTCCATCTCTTGATATATTATTTTGCCGTTCTTTGTCTATATGAAAATAATATAAAATTTGGAAACTTGAAACTGACGTCTGCTTCTAATGGCATGTTACTTGTAGAGTCTGTACCATCTTATTAGTGACCGCTTTTTCATAGCTGCTCCAGAAACCAGAATCAACCATAGGAAACCATAGTCAACCTTAAGAAAATAAATCAAACCATAAACGACCATTTAAACCACAAATAATCATAGGAAACCACAGAAAACCTAATTGAAGGGTTGGATTTTAGAGCACCATGTTGCAACTTTGTTTTGCGTATGTGCTCGGGACCCAACACCGAAGCACAGTATTCTCCCATTACGGTACAGTCTGGTACACATGTCGATGCTTACAATATAGGCCCTTTACTTAGTGCCAGGAAGTTTTTTTAATTGAAAATTTGTTGAATTCAGTTTCACGGTTGATTTTGATGTTTTCGTTGTTTTAGCAAGTTAGATATTTAGGCTAAATGT
>NC_051416.1:28154964-28155047 GCF_015228065.2 Penaeus monodon
AAACTCCCTTGATGGGAAAATCTGTTTTTCCATCATTACATAACTTGTCCTCATTACTATCTACTCGAGTTCGGAAAACGTTT
>NC_051416.1:28155280-28155543 GCF_015228065.2 Penaeus monodon
TCCACAGATCTCTACAGGAACTACTTTCTCTACAGTATATGGACGCGCTAATGTAAACTAACACGATTTCTTCATGTGATTCCCAACCCAACAGATGTGTGTTGATCGCGGTTCCCAAGAAGTACCCGAAAGTCTACACGGGAGCCAAGACTATCATCATCATAACGGCGATCTGGGCATTCTCCATCTTCCTCATGCTAATACCCCTCCTCAAGGTTAGTGTTAGTGTTTCGAGCCTACGAGTAACGTCTTGTTTTCATTCG
>NC_051416.1:28155781-28156031 GCF_015228065.2 Penaeus monodon
TAGTCTTACTCTTTTTCCCAGATTTTTTTCTTTCCTGTCTTCTTGACCCTTTTCTTTTTTTTTTGGGGGGGATGGGGGGAGGGGGCACTATCTGGCACCTTGCTAGCATCGTGCAACTGCGAGTGTATTTGGCCGACCTTGCTTCGGTGAATTTTTGGTCTAAATATTTGTGAAATGTTGTTTCCCTGTTATCACCTTCCCCGAGGTTTTTAAACTCCACTCTGCACTTTTACCTTTAACAAATATTACC
>NC_051416.1:28156250-28156603 GCF_015228065.2 Penaeus monodon
TTCAGTCTCCCCGAAATTTTCTCGTTAAAGATTAAACTGTTATCCGTTCTAAGAAGTGTTCGGCGGAAGTAACGGTTCGCAGAAAGTCATCAGTTGCCTATCTTCCCAGCTTTTCGAACACGTTCTTAGTTCTCAGAAAGATAATGATAGTTATTAATTGTTATAGAAGTGGCGTTATGAATAAACATATTCTAGACATAAGCAGAATTATATGCATATAAATCAAGCCATGAATTAAATCAACATGAATTGCAATTTATAATAAAAAGTTTGATAGAAACTTCCCGTTTTCTTTGAAATAAACACGGAAATGATGCCGTTGATTTGATCTATTTCTGTTCAATTTTATGGCA
>NC_051416.1:28156681-28157325 GCF_015228065.2 Penaeus monodon
AGCTAATCCCTATCATTATAACTAAATTAAGCTGTCGGATGAAACTCCATTCACCTATTTATATTTATATTTATTTATACCCCTTTATGTCTCATTTTCATCACCTATTTATCTACCTCGTTCACCTGCTTTCCTCACCTACCCATTAACCTCACCTATCATTACGCCCATTTACCCACTCACGCCCGATTCACCCATTTTACAATTCCTTTCTTTCATCTACCTATTTCCTCATCTCCTCATTTCCCTCGCCGACCCATTTCCCTTGCCTACCCATTTACCCACTCACGCCCCATTTCCCCCCTTAACCATTTCCCTTACCTTCCCATTTCCCTCATCTACTCATTTCCTTCACCTCCCATTTGCCCACCCTTACCCATTTCCCTCACCAACCCGTTTCCCTTACCCATTTCCCTCACCAACCCATTTCCCTTACCCATTTCCCTCACCAACCCATTTCCCTTACCCATTTCCCTTACCCATTTCCCTCACCAACCCATTTCCCCACAGATCTACGGCCACCTGGGCTACAACAGGGATACCCACGAGTGTGACTTCATGGAGGACACGCCGGCGAAGCAAGGGCCGAGGAAATTCTTCTTGGGCATCGGATTCTTGCTTCCCTGCATCGTTATCATTGCCTC
>NC_051416.1:28157610-28157793 GCF_015228065.2 Penaeus monodon
GCCACGCCAGTCTACACACCTGTCTCAATAATTACATCAAGCAACCACTCAAAAGGTCTTTTCTCTCCCCCCCCCCTCTTTAGGCGCGGCAAAGTTCAGCCAAAGTTCAAGCACGGAGGAATAACAGCCTTAATAACAGTGTCAATAGTGACGTCAGGTAAGTTTAGTCGGTGTTCACTGTCA
>NC_051416.1:28157830-28158115 GCF_015228065.2 Penaeus monodon
GGTTAATGTTTGCAAGTCACGAGATAAAAAAAAAAAAAAATATTGAACACTATGTTAATGAATGATCGTCGTTGATAATGATATATATTAATCAAATTAAATCTCTCGTTGGGGATGGAGATTATGAGTGTTAATTCTTTTTGCTTATTATAATTTAAGATGATGTAATGATTCAAGCGAATGTATATATCATTGTATTACCGCTTTATGGATAATCGATTTTTTTCTGGCAAGTGAATATCATCTTTACCTACTTCTCCATGGAACAGATACTTGAATATTCAC
>NC_051416.1:28158244-28158461 GCF_015228065.2 Penaeus monodon
CATACATAATCCCTTGTATTCGCTCTTTCATTCATAAGCATATTCCGTTGCAGAAACAGCCGCCCGGCAGAAGGACTGAGATCACGTGACATCCGCATCGCCCGAACAATTGGCGTGATTTTCTTGGTCTTTCTTGTCTGCTGTATGCCGGTCTCCATCGTGCATTATCAGTACAAGAAGGTAATGCTGCAGTTTGCGTTGTTTTGCGCCTGTTTCC
>NC_051416.1:28158787-28159084 GCF_015228065.2 Penaeus monodon
CTGGTTCAATAGGCCTACAAAATATTTTAAAATTTGCAAAACCCATCGTCTACAACCTCGGGTATAACGCAGGTACCTGGAATAATCATATACTTATGTATATAATACTTACTGATAAGATGATAACAAGCGCCTTTATCTCGTTGCAAAGCCCTTTATGATGTTTAGTCACTTCATGCTCCTCTTAGGCAGATTTCCTTTCATTTTGTCAAAGCGTTGGGAACCAAAAACTAATAATTTCACGAAGCTCAGAAATTTGCATATTTGATCAGATGATTAGACACGACAGTGAGAAAC
>NC_051416.1:28159489-28159704 GCF_015228065.2 Penaeus monodon
CTCGCATTCTATCCACAGAAACTCCTCCTCCTTTATAATAACTAGTCACCCTTTATCCTACAGCTTCAGACACCAACACTCCTGCTCCTTCTGCACCCTTTGTATTGGGCTCAATATTGCATCAACATCTTCATCTACGTGTTTATGAATCGCCAGTACAGAGACGCCTACGTTAATTATATCTCCAGGTGGTGGCCGGACTTCAGGGAGGTGAG
>NC_051416.1:28160104-28161304 GCF_015228065.2 Penaeus monodon
ATTTTTCTTCTTTATTTTTTTGTGATTTTTCTGTTTGTTGTCGTTGGGTGTCTTGTATACATTTGTCTGTTTTCGTCATTTTTGAGTAAGTTACGTACCTGAGCCTATGTAAATCTGAATATGGCATTACGGAGAATCCATGCGAATCTCCCTCTTGTTTAAGACAGCCTCTTTCCAGAATCCATGCAAATCTCCCTCGAGTTTACTATTTCCTTAAGACCCTTCCCACGATAACCCCCTCCCTCCCGTCCCTTCCCTCACCCCAGTACTTCCACTTGCGTCTGGTGAGCGAGATCCACCCCTGGGCAGTGTGTCTCCACCCCGCCTGCTTCCCCGGCTTCCCTGAGGACTTCTCCTCAGGGCTGTACCTCGGGCTTAAGGACGCGCCACCCCCCCTCCACCGCCCCCGCTGAGTCATTCCTGCCGGCGATGATGATGTAATTATAGACATGTCGAGGAGTATCATGCGCATTCGGTCTTTCGTCGACGCATGTTTTATATTATCTTTTTATGGTGCATGACCCCTGTCCCCAAATACGTCTCTGATGCATGGCGTTTTTTTTTCATTGTTCCGTCCTCTGTGATTTTCTCGCATGAATTGTAAGAATTGAGAAACAAACATTATAAAAAAAACGATACGTGAATATCTCACAACTAACTTCGCACATGATTTAGAACAGAACCACTGGATGAAGTGAGAAAAAAAATGCATGTTTCCGTTACGCTCCGCACGTCCCTCTCCATTTGCATGAACCTTCACATTTAGTTCTAGAACGAAAATTTCCCTAAAACTCTGTTCTAAATCAACTTTATTATCACTTCCTGACAACGAGATCAAAGCCCGAACACGTGACGCGCTCACAGGCTCCGAAATTCTGAAGCATGGGTTTAAGAAGCTTCGAGTTTTAGTAGAGAATGAATGTTATCTTATCTAATCACACTCAGCCAAGGTGTGAGTCATATCTCGCATGCGTAATAACCAATTTTCTCTTTATATTTTCATTTTTTCTTTTATTCATTTATTTTTGTTAAAGAAAAGAATGGTTTAGAGATAGTTCCCTTACGCAAATTTCTCCATACATCTCGTTATCTATTTACTCAAATAACCTAAATAGCTATCTCTCTCTAAAATCTAGAGTATTTCATTTCATTTATATTGACAAGAGAAACCAACACATTACTCATAGAGTCAAAGGCTAT
>NC_051416.1:28161687-28162414 GCF_015228065.2 Penaeus monodon
CCTCGAGGAACCGCGACTCACCCTTCCTCTCCCTCAGCTCTCCCGCCGCAACTTCAAGTGGAAGGAGGAGCCAACGAGCGACAGCGGCCGGAGAGTCTCTCGCGCCAACACCCCCAGCAGCGTCGTCAAGTTCGCCACCCGCAAGAACTCCACCAAGTCCTTCAGGAGCCCCATCGATCCTCCGGGGACGCCGAGAACAGCGGAGAAAGCGGGGACGCCGATGCTCTCCGATACACGCATCTAAGAAGACACGTCTTGTGGAGGGACGCGAGAGGAGATAGAGGAAGGGAGTGCGAACGGTGCATGGGGGGAAAGGGCAAGGATAATTAGGAACAGGAGGATAAACGCAGGAATGAAAAAACAACAGAGAGGTGTATAATCAGAAAGTTTATGATATTCGCTTGCTGTGTTCAGAATCCTGTTCCAGTCAACTTACAGTACGGTTCAAAACACAACCATATTTTTTATAAAATCTCGGTAAAGTTGATATTTCTCCTGCACTAAGCACACAAGACTTTGAAGTGTATACAGGTGAACGAAAATAACTTGTAAAAAAGGATGTATAGGAGTGGGAAAACCGGAAATTTTGTTGTTGTTTTTCATGATATTTACTCTTGATTTTCGGAATCGAGAAAAGAAAGTGTTTTTGTACATATGCTTGTATATATTAATAGTGTATTTGCAGAAAGTGCTTATCATATTAAGCCGTTATGTTATGTAATTAATG
>NC_051416.1:28162541-28162735 GCF_015228065.2 Penaeus monodon
GTCAAATAAGCCCAAGGACACGCCTCAGAGTTGCTTTTAGAATGTGAATTTACGTCAATTCACAAAGAATTATTCACCTAAGGGGTGTTCTTTTTACTGAGGGGTGTTCTTATTCATTCCTTATCCTAATTGCATTCATTGTAAGTATGGTATCTATAGTGTTAAGATGTAATGGATGCTCATTATATTTTAGA
>NC_051416.1:28162754-28163297 GCF_015228065.2 Penaeus monodon
GACGATGAGAGTTGTAAACAGACGTATTTTTATTTTCTGATTATATTTGTACAAACTTGATCTCTTTGATGCAAATACTCTTGATATCTGCTGAATAAAATATGTAAATGCATATGCTGTCGTTTTTAGAATATGTAGATTGAGTCTTGATACCTCAATTAACAGATCACTAAATCTATGTTATGAGTGATTTTGAAAAGGTGAGCATTTTTTTAGAAATATCTTATTTCGGAATTTAGAAAAATGCTTTGAATAAATGTTGCTCCATTTGTGTACATAATGTTAGTAATATTGTTTCTATCTTCCTTTTTATCAGACTTAATACTATACTTTCCATAAGTACTTTTAATTCACACACGGTTAGATACACTGACAAACACACTTGTGGCATAAGTAATCACTAATATGGCCATAAACCCATGTACAAAATAAAACATCAAAAGCATATAAATCACTTTCATAAATGCATGTATACAAACCCCCAACATCCAGCAAAATAAAACAAATGAAAATATACAAAAAAGTTGTCATGAACAGCACACG
>NC_051416.1:28163357-28163524 GCF_015228065.2 Penaeus monodon
GACTAATATGGCCATAAAACCATATACAAAATAAAACATCAAAACATATAAATCACTTTCATAAAGGCATGTATACAAACCCCTAACATCCAGCAAAATAAAACATAAATGAAAATATACACAAAGTTGTCATGAACAGCAAGGTATATAACCCCAATTGTATCGTG
>NC_051416.1:28165327-28165727 GCF_015228065.2 Penaeus monodon
ATATACAAAGCAGCCAAATGAGTTAACAACAGGATTTAGATAAAAAGACTAACATCCTTTCGAGATTTTTTTCATTTGATTGTCATCCCACGTTTTTTTCATTTCCTTTATGTTTTGAATAATATTCTTACTTTCCTCATGAAAAAAAAAATATAGATTGTACTTTTTTAATCGTGCAGTAATTTTTCTGAGGGTGCTTTTTGCAATTGCTTGCATGTCTTGAAGTGTTGCAGAATTAGCGGCAATGCTCTCTTTTTACGAGTTAGGTTAAAGCTAAAGACATTTCTGTGATTTGTTTTTTATTCTAATATATTTTATATCTACAAAATTATATATGTGATTGTTCTTCTATACGTACGTGTATTGGGTATGTGTCTATAAACATACGTGTGAGAAAGAA
>NC_051416.1:28165871-28166378 GCF_015228065.2 Penaeus monodon
CTGAGAGACAGACAGACAGACGCATTTGTACATTCTAAACATATTTTCCTACCTATCTTTACTTATTCTTCCCCAATGCCACGAACACTACGAAACCATCTGCTAACCGGAAACCACATTGCTATAACGGAGCCTATCCCCCAACCTGCCAACTGCCCCTACCCAAGGCGCCGGCCAGGTTCGCTCAGTGCCAGTACGAGCGGATCTTTGGGGTCGGCGAGACGGCCCTCGAGCGCAGCGCCGCGACTCTCTTGGAGGAGGCCAGGCGTTCCCCCAGCAGGACGACGACGGCCGCGGACGCCCCCAGCAGGAGGGCGAGGAAGGCGGTGCTCACCTGCTCGAAGGTCATGGCCGTGTTGGTCGGCAGCGAGCACTCGGGCAGCCGCTTCCGCCACCGCCGCCTTATCGAGTCGATCAGACCAGATTCCTCCATTTTCAGCATCCTAAGGGCGGGGAAGCCAGTATGAGTCTACTTCGTTAAAGTCTGAACGATTCCAGGTGTATAGT
>NC_051416.1:28166568-28166640 GCF_015228065.2 Penaeus monodon
TTATCAGCAGGAAATACCGCCCTGTTTTGTACACATAAAAAAAGGTTATCGGTTGTCTAAACCATTCTTCTC
>NC_051416.1:28166813-28167024 GCF_015228065.2 Penaeus monodon
AGCTCGATCTCCTAGTCTCTGAATATATGTATAGCCACAAAAAGAAACTAGATCTCATTAATCACAGCAGCTGCATGGGTCTATACATTGTAAACCTGCAACCGTAATCTCTCATTCACTCATTATGGCGTCTTTTGCACTTTGTCTCTTATATATACGTCCCATGCATTTTTTTTGTTGTTGTTCCTGTCTGTTCCAGTTATATGCAAAC
>NC_051416.1:28167513-28167703 GCF_015228065.2 Penaeus monodon
TCATCGAACAGGTACTTGTAGGGGAGTCCGGCGCGAAAGGCAATGGTTGACTTGAGCTTCATGTAGCGCGGCCCGACGACCATCACGCGGCAGTCCTGGCCGTACCTGTAAGCACAACGGGCAGGTGAAGGCGCCTCCGTCCTCGCTCGTTTGCCTTCACTCCCGGCCACACAGAGGGATGAACAGCTGG
>NC_051416.1:28168488-28168960 GCF_015228065.2 Penaeus monodon
GGGGGGGGATAGAGAAAGAGAGAATAAAAAGAGGACGTAAGTAAACCTGCGCCAAAGAGCTGAGCAACTGCACAAAAGAAAAAGGTAAAACTCGACTCACATCACAGAAACCTCATTGAATAATATATACTATATATTCATGGTACAATACAATACAATACACTTACGCACGTAATGTATGAATAATGATATGCATCTCATAAGCCTCGCTCACTGACAGGCCATCTCGCTACAGCTTGGCCTGGATGCAAGTCAGGGTCAAGCAACAGCCTAGATTTGAAGTCGCAAAAATGTATAGCAAACTTTCCTTGGCAAATCGTTCTCTAATGTTGGAATTGTAAAATTTACTAAATGGGCTCATCATTAACGCAATCCGCAAAATCATTACTGTTTTCACCCCCTACGTTTGTATGCGAATTGGTAAAGCAGTCGAAATTATTCAAAGGGCAACGACCGCTACCTTTCGCTACCC
>NC_051416.1:28169063-28170620 GCF_015228065.2 Penaeus monodon
ACCCTTTTGGATTATCAACTACACAACTATCACGAGCATGAAGGCTTTGATGTTAACAAATGATTTTTTACAGTGACAGCTTTGAAAATGCAATGTAAATTAATCACACTATCATTTAAACATTTTTCAGATATTTCACACACACATTTCACACCGCCTTTATCATCGTTTATATTGATACACGTTGCACATTATACGTCCCGCTAGTAAAGGTTCTTTTTTTTCTCTCTCTCTCTCTAAAGCTGTTCGAATATGCGTGGATCTGATTGTGTGTGGTTTGCCTATTTATCTATTGAGAATTTCCATGTCTTTCTACGAAACGAAAAATAAAATATGTAAAATATAACTGAATTATTCAAGGAATGCCCATTGAAGGTCAGTAAAGGTCAGTGTTCAAAAGAATTCTTATTTTTAATAACATTCCTCATTCATCCTAAATTAACATCATGATAAGGAAGCAGTTGAAAGAACTATTATTTTCAATCAAATACGATGAGAATTAGCCTAGGTGATTTACTGAAAACACAAGATTCTAGTATATTCCATTACACCAAAACAGGCTATGATATATTCTAGCATACTAGGGCAGAATCTCTACAACAATCTAACAGATCAAAATAGGTTTCATAATAGATTCTAGTATGAACGCGAACAAGATTCTATTTAGACTCAGGGTTTATTAGATATTAAGGCACAAATATGCGGCTTATGGTAGCTGGCAATATTTGGAAAGAAAAAAAACAAAGATTACTTCCAGTTAGTCTTGCGTCCCTACTGCACTTACGAAGTCTGTGTCACAATATTTATGCAATGGAAGTTATGTAATACGTGAGCGGTAGCACCGTTAGTAGAGTCTGTTATAGTAAGGTATCCTTTTTCATAAGAAAATCATATGTATCAGCTGATCACCAGTCATCTGTTGTGCTTACGAATAAGGTAGACCTTGTACCAAAACACATATAAGCCTTTATCTGCAATGTCCTGCTTTTTTTCTGTCGAATTTCAATTAATTTCAAGTTTGAGCTTCCCCCACAGAGCGGTGTCAACCTGTCCACTCAACACGCATGCGCGACCCACCGCCGAATAGGTAAAATGCTAAATACTTATTTTTATTTTGTAACTCTTCATTTGGCCATTTAAGGAGCTTGGAAGATATTTCATAACGAATCGCATGTGGAAAAAATATATAAAATTATACAGTAGGGTACAATGTTTATTTTTAGACTCAAATTAGTCAATAAAACGTAATACAATTTGACATCATAGGTAGCATTGATAAATGGGTAATAAAAATCGTTTGAATTTCTTTACGTAACTCATTTTGAGACTGTTTATGATTAATGAGAATCAGGAATTTACGAGAATAATAAATATACTGCATGTGTTACTTGAGATTTATCAAAAAGATTTATCGAAAGATGAACAAACATGTCTATGCTCAATGTCGGCGCCCCAGAGCATTACTTTCGAATACATGTACATTCTGATAGGTAGCAAGTGATCCTTCGAATAAAGTTCTACAAATCCTAAGATATTATCATTTCTTTTGTTTTCCAC
>NC_051416.1:28170998-28171138 GCF_015228065.2 Penaeus monodon
GAGTCTATATTTGAATAGCTTTTCCTAGAACCAGTTTGGGTCTTCAAAGGCATCAGGTATCAAGAGATTCTTATCGATATCTATTAAAGAAATATAGCAGGGAAATTCGGCGTCATTAATGAAGCAGCACAATATGAATG
>NC_051416.1:28171260-28171509 GCF_015228065.2 Penaeus monodon
TTGTGAATAATATAACTTTAACAAATAGTGATATAACATTATAGGAATGTAGAAGTAGCAAGTAACTTTTACATATGGAGTGAAATAGTTATTTTTAAGATAATGAAGTTATAACCCATAATTCTAGCATAAGATGTGGCACTGGGCGCAAGGCACTCAAAACTCAGTTGCCATAATAATCATATTATCTCCTGTACATGTAAAAAGCCCGATGGGGCACGTTTTGTTCATGCGGTACGACACTGGGTT
>NC_051416.1:28171558-28171906 GCF_015228065.2 Penaeus monodon
CGATAGTCAGTACCCTCAGTGTATGAACAAAGCTAAAGAAAATGAGCGACAGAACTTTCTGGGTACGGCGCAGAGAACTATTGAAAATATTTACAGAGATTTTGTGCATTCTGTGGTGCCTTATTTTTAATCTACTATTAGTTATTATTTGTGTGTGAGAGAGTATTTGAGTACTAAGTTTGATTGCATCACTGATAGCTCGGCTAAAAATAGGTATACACAAATAAATGTTATTCTACTCTTTTACCAATCATCATTGAAAGAATGGGGTATATGGAAAACATCAAGAATACCATAGAAGGAAAAAGCTTGAATAAAACATACTCTCGTAGATATACAATAAATGAA
>NC_051416.1:28172009-28172179 GCF_015228065.2 Penaeus monodon
TCACTTAGTTGACTTACACGCTGTTATAGACATGTTCATCTATAAAGAAGACGAAGTCGTAGTCATTCATAGCCCTCTGGACACCTTCTTCCATGGAGCTCACGACGCTTCCGGGATTCACAGAGACCACCTTATCCCATGTGTCCTTATAAAGGGGATTGCTTGTGCTC
>NC_051416.1:28172365-28172429 GCF_015228065.2 Penaeus monodon
CAAAGAGAGGTTCACAGAGACTAACTTGACTTTATTAAGTGGGTTGCCAGTGCTCTAGAAATGG
>NC_051416.1:28172839-28173299 GCF_015228065.2 Penaeus monodon
AAATAAGTCACCACCAACAAGCACTTACACTAAACTCATCCATCGTGGAGGTCCCCTTGATGAGGCCGAGTGTGTGGGAGGAGGAGGCGAGAATATCCTGTAGGGAGTTGATCTTAGGGGGAGATGCGGACGTGGCGAGGGCGGAGATGAGAGCAGACGTGTAGTGGAAGAAGATGAGTTGCGTCATCGTTGCTACTATTATGTGCACGATACGCGATGAGATGGCCTCGAGGATGAGAGTCGGGCCTGAGGAGGATGGGAGTGTTATGGTTGTGATCATCAGCATACAATTTTTTTGTTATTTTATGTAAATGATTAAAAGACTCTACCATGTTACTTAACTGTCCGATCGAAATACTACACAAAATTGTGTGCATGTTTGGGGGAAATAAGCAGATACTTATCATGGTAAGAAAACGAACAAATTAATATACAAACACTTAACTCACACAAATAGAAA
>NC_051416.1:28173382-28173583 GCF_015228065.2 Penaeus monodon
CTTGTCCACACAAAAGGCCGAGAACACAGAGAGAGGTCTCTCCGAACTGCAGCTTGTTGTACTCCCGGGGGCTGAAGTGAACCACGGTCACGAGAGACACGGATCCCACGACCAGACCCATGACGATGAAGGCCCACGAACCGGGACTGAATTCCTTGGTGTAGCCCGTCCAGGGGTTGCCCATGGCGTTCGGCCGCTTCA
>NC_051416.1:28173980-28175315 GCF_015228065.2 Penaeus monodon
ATAACTAACAAGGAGCGAGGTCAGATTTTTAACCAAAATCATTGTTAGAAAGAAGGAATATGTTTTAATGTGTTTTAATAAGATTAAAAAATACTGAATGAGTTTTACGTTTAAATCTAACACTATGTGCAGTGAGATCTGTAATTACATCATTTCATACTGCCGTAGTTGTCTCTTCCATTAGAATTTTATCATGTATTTTAAAATCTGCATGTTTTACGCATCGCAATGAATCTTCCAGTAAAGAGCAAGCATAAGTGCGATAAAGATCTAGTAAAAGTGACTCATTTAATGTAAAAGCGTGCTTCAGAAAATATAGCACCACACTTTCATAAAAGTAATGAAGAAGAATCTTTTAGGGATCAACACACCCTGTATTTTCTCTCAAGAGGTGAAGATGTCCATACAAATAAGGAATAATATGATTTCGAAAAGTTGAACTATCCCTCACCCTTGGCCTTCAAAGTAACCACTGAAAAATGTATTGCGAGGAACAGATAAACTAGAACAGAACATGTAAACACAGATGCTGACGTAGTATCTATTTTTTACGTTTTATAGTATCATTATTCTGGATAAAACTGGGTAGTGTATTGGTAAAGAGTAAGACGCACGCCCAGGCCTTTGTGTTGTACAAAGGTTTCATAATCATTTAATAACGTCTTTTTGTAAATGTCCTGGCGAGGAATGTTACATCTAGCAATTACTTTTAATATTCACTCTTGTATATGTAGCTTTCCAAATGCCATCTGATTTCAGTTGCGTATTTTTATAATTTTATAATTCTCTAATTGTGTAACCAAGCGGTGTTTTATGATTGTTGATGAACTAAATATTGTAAAACTGTTTAAAGAAAAGAGTCTAAAACTACATGTTACTATAATAATTTCAGTTTAGTTGCTCTAATGGAAATGCAGTTGCAGAACAAGAACTAGAGAGTAAAAAGATAAATCTATGTACTTAATATTAAACAGTGACTGAAGGATCCCAGGTTGCGGGAACTTAGAGCTGAAAAGTGAGACGTGACTGATAAAGGCCAGCATTTTTTTAATGTTAGTTTGGAACGTACTCTGTTGTCTGGGTGCGTCCTTGTGTCCCTCAGCCCTAACCTTAACGAAACTGGGGAACTGGGATAATGTCAAGGCCTGCTATCTTTAATGAGAAAACATTGCGTTAAACTACCCTAATTTGAGAGGGAAATTGCTGAATGCTAGTCTGCTCTTGCTACAACCATCCATCCTCCACCTTCGTGGCCTATAGTATACACACGATATACCATGCATTATTATCGCTGTTGCATGTATATTACAGATAAAATGAAGTGAGGGCTGCAAG
>NC_051416.1:28175391-28176311 GCF_015228065.2 Penaeus monodon
AAAACACTACCTGCTCTCCTCCAACGCGAAGGTGAAATCGAGGATCTTCGACCTTGGGTACGTCAGGTCCAGCGAGCCCATGAGCACGTCAGCGTCGCCCGCCATCAGGCTGCCCACGATGCCCGTCCAGGTCCCGTCGGGCTTCCTCGTACCCCACTGCCTGTTGGGGTCACGCCCGCACCGGTACCTGCAAAGGAGGTATGGCTCTTATGGATGAGGTTTTAGGGCTTGTTAGGATAAGGTTTTAAGACGCGCAGGGGTGAGGTTTCTGGCCTTTTTAAGAGTCAGGGTTCGATACTCAGGGGTGATATTCCGGGGATCTTAAGAATAAAGGTGTATTGTGCTCAAGGGTGAGGTTTCAGGACATTTAAGGGCAGGACTTCAGAATGCTTGGGGCTGAGGTGAATTTTTGTTGGTAAGCATAGATTATGTTAAATAATATCAGTTTGGAGACCACAGCATACTCAAAACTGGATATTCGATTTTCGACGTTGTACGAGGTCGTATGTTGGTGAGCCATGCGTGCATTTAGCATAACAATCCGAAAATATTTGTTTACTGCGTGAAAAAATAGGGTGTGACAACTGTATAACAGAATTTTGAGATTTAACAATCATCATGCACATTTCTCCCAAGCTCTACTATCACTGCAAACCTACGCATTCAAGCATACAAGCAATATTGACTTGGGAAAAAAATACTAAATCGTAGTTCAGTGCAAGTGCTAGCCAGAATGAAGTATCGATGGCCTGACACTCGTATAATATTCAAAGCACACAACTCAGAGCTAAAGACAGCTATATATAAAAAAATATATTGTTTTGCGACAGCGAGTGAAAGTCGATTCATGAAATTTATTGATATATCCATTCGAGAAAATTTACGAGTAGCAAAAAAATATTTTACCTTCTCTGCGTATT
>NC_051416.1:28176484-28176561 GCF_015228065.2 Penaeus monodon
GGGGGCTGAAGCGAGTCACCGTCACATATTCATGTTTTATCGTTGCGTGTAAGTGTGCAGCGTCAAAACTTGGTGAT
>NC_051416.1:28179530-28180048 GCF_015228065.2 Penaeus monodon
GATAACGTGATAAATAGATAGTTACACACGCAGATAGACAGGTAATTAGACATTAAGACGGAGAGATAGAAAGGTAAATACATAATAAGTTTGAAAGATGGAAAGATGGTTTTCCATATAAATTGATTTATAAGTCATGTTAAGTATTAGTCTCGTTTATTTTTACTTTTTTGTTGAATGTCATGTTTTCCAATTTGCATAAACATATTTTTTTCTTGATTCTTTCTCTCTTATACACTTTGTTAAACCCATATTATTGCATCTTTCTGCAATGCGATGAAGTCTCAAATTAATCACTGCTTTTCAGGAGAAACTCGCATATATCTCGTTCAAGTGATTAATTATTTTTATAAAGTACAATTTTTAATTCATCGAATGAGACTCGGACCTTAATTTGCACGCTAGACAGACCGATGAAAATGCGATAAAAACAGATGCATATATTTATTTATGTGCGATTGCGAGAAGAACAAGCGAAAAGACCATAAAAGACATTGACAGCGCCTACGTGGAAGCTT
>NC_051416.1:28180405-28180993 GCF_015228065.2 Penaeus monodon
CAACTTAGAAATTAAGGGATACTAGAGTAAACCAGTATCTAGCATGGATTAGCCAACACTTCATGAAATTACACAGAAATGTGGTATTTATTTATTTCAAGTCGTATTTCGGCCGTTATGCAGTTTAAAAGAGGCATTTTACGTGTGATGCAACATTTATAAGGAGATTTATAGACTACCTATACTGTGCTGAAGTGATATTAAAGGTTTTTGTAATATTGAAATTAATACCTATTACTTTTTCAGATCTACCACTCGGTATAAATTTACAATAGTAAGTTCGCCCCACGTTGAAACGCCAGCCGGCCGAAGGTAACGTTCCTTCCCGTCTGTAAACGTGACTTAAATACTGTAATGTCCGTGACGCGGGAAGCAATAGCCATCGGGGCTTCTGCGTTAAGAAGAATAGTGTGGACGGAAGGATTACGCTGTCTGCCAAGTTGAGGGACAAGAATGGAATGAGAGAGAAAATGGGAAAGCAACATAAGTAGAGTTCATAGTAGACTATCCTCTATACGTGATAATCTTTGAAGTGTATAGTTGTCCAATTCTTTACTCCTTCTCCCCCCCTTCCTTTCTCTCTCTCTT
>NC_051416.1:28181243-28181392 GCF_015228065.2 Penaeus monodon
AGGTATACATACTTTTCATTGGTCATAAAAAAAGTTCTAATACCATTATCGGTCCCTGATATCGCACCTTTGCGTCCCCGCTTTACAAAGAGCAAAAGGAAATGCGGGGAAACAACCTCGTTATTGAGAATACAAAGGAGAGATTGTGT
>NC_051416.1:28181773-28182188 GCF_015228065.2 Penaeus monodon
CAAAATTAAAATCAATGTTGAATACTATTCTATAGTTCAATTTGGTCAAACCAAGAAATTTGCCTTAAGGTGAAGAAAATTGTTTGAGGATAAAAATATAATGTGCTGTAACCCAATGAATGCGGTAAGCCACTTGAAGAGGACAATGCAAATTCTTTGGGAGAAATAAAACACAAATAACGCAGTCTATATGTATATGTATGATATAATTTTGAAAATCAAATGTTTCGTGCCCCAATTTACTCATATATTCCCTAAAATGCGCAGTATATTCACAAACTTTAAGTATTATTCTGATCATATCAATAATTTTATTTGTATGTAGAAACACAGAAACGTTATGGGGGAAGCATTAATGTCACATATTTAAATATTGCTGACTGACTTTCAGCTGTATCTTCTATGAAATCACACC
>NC_051416.1:28182282-28182684 GCF_015228065.2 Penaeus monodon
CATTCGTCGGCAGTCGTGAATTTTATGTCTACTTCCGTTTTCATTAACAAAATTCTCTTTTTTTTTAGCACCGCTCATTTTCATTTGGGAAGATGCCTCGTCTCACCAGGTCGTTGGATATTCTGTTTTGCCGAAATTTTGTTTTCTTTCTTGTACCTTATTATTACTTAAGATGCCAAATGTAATTTCTGTTGTGTGAGATTACTCTCAAAGCATTAACAAGCGTTAAAAGGTCGGGAACTTCCGAATAAGGTAGAAAAATGGGATATGATTCGCAACTTAATTCATATCCCTGACAGACAAAAACAATATAAGCAGAAGTAGATATTTATTTACGTGCGATTGCAAGAAGAACAAGCGAAAAGACCATAAAAGACATTGACAGCGCCTACGTGGAAGCTT
>NC_051416.1:28183024-28183842 GCF_015228065.2 Penaeus monodon
CAAGGCCGTAACGCACACCACCAGGCGCCCTGTGCAAAGCCAAAATACGCACGTGAAGTTGAGTCTGCTCTGGAGTTCGTCCCACACGTCCCTGAAAATGCCCTGAACATTCACGTTGTCTCCGCTCTGCTCGCCCAGGAACGTAAACGGAGGCCACTGGAATTAATCAAAATCATTAAATGAAGACTATTAAATGATTATTAAACGAGACCTCTGAAATGAAAGAAGGTTATTATTATTAATTGAAAGATCATTAATATCAATTGAAAGAAAATTATTATCATTAATTGAAAGAAAATTATTATCATTAATTGAAAGACGATTATTATTATTAACGGTATTTACGAATGTTTAAGAAATAAATAAATGGATGATTTAGAATATGGTATCAACGAATACTTGGGTATGGCATGCGTTGCTAAATTAGGATACGCTAAGTCGTGTCTGAAATATTGGATATTTCTCTAACTCTTCTAAGGTCATGTCTCCGGTATGATTCACAGCTCAAAGATAAGGAAGAGAACATGCATTGATATTAAAATAAGGTTCGCATACTGCAAACTGCACGCCTAATTAACAAGAACATCCGAGCGCACTCACCTCCTCCGTCAGGCACCGCAGGAAGAGCCCCGTCAGATCCCTCCTGGCACCCACTTCGGGCATTTCGAAAAACCCGCGGGCGCCGTCCTCGTTGCGGTTCGAGGGCGCGTCAGCAGCGCCCGCCGGAAGCCATCTCCCGACGCGAGACACACGCACCGGAAGATGCGGCGCGCCCTGGTGCTGCTCCCATAACGCTATTGCGCCGCCGTCCACCACGG
>NC_051416.1:28185203-28185281 GCF_015228065.2 Penaeus monodon
GTGTGTTTATATTAAGCTTAATTTTATTACGGTATAGAAAAATCTGTATATGGTGCCATAAAGTGTGTTTATCCTCGA
>NC_051416.1:28185767-28185948 GCF_015228065.2 Penaeus monodon
AATTTCCGTAGAATTACAGCTATTTCGAAGAGGTTCTTGACTTACCTTGTTGTGCAGTGGTAAGTGGACGTGTGATAACAAAGATGCGAAGTCCTGGCCGGAGAGGAGGAGCCAGCGGGAGTAATGAGAAGCTCTGTGCGACGCCATCTGGAGGGGTTGGCTAATGGTCATTGTGCTGCTC
>NC_051416.1:28186208-28186444 GCF_015228065.2 Penaeus monodon
TTTAGTAGACTTACAAATAACTCATGGAGACTGTTACATGACTATTCCTTTTTGACAAAACAAAAATATAAATGTCATCGTTATCACAGATAAAAGGAGCTATGTACAGTCAACAAAAAATGTACCTCTTGTATGGAACAGAGATATTTTATTGTTTAAAAGGTAATGTGTGTTGTAAAAAATCTAAAACACCATTTGTCTGACAGACGTACGAGATGTTGTATGGACTTTACACA
>NC_051416.1:28186473-28186985 GCF_015228065.2 Penaeus monodon
TCGAATTCCTGTTGCACAAAGATCGATTTTGAATTTAACATAAGCTTCCTTACAAATTATACAGAGATCCTGTAATTTAACTAGAGATATGTGTTCGTCTTCGTGTATGTTTTTCTTGACCGTAAGAAAATATTTGTATATCGTCTTACTGGCAATATGAAATACAATAATGATATACAATATCTAAATAATTATGATGCAGTGAAGATAAATTTAATAAAAGCTTTTTCAACATCATGAATATTAATTTTAGTTAATAAATGATTTCGCTACATCGAAATCTTCCAGGACCTGCTTCGGTGTAACACTGAAGCAAAGTGAGTATAGCAGACTTGCCAATTAAGGGATTTTGTTTCGCTAGATGTAACGACTGTGAGCTATAGATATTTTCATGATATTTAGCGACTTCTTGTAGCGTCTTGCTTGCTTTTGGAAGACCGTTAGAGAATATCCCCATTTAGTGAATTTTAGTTACTTTGTGTTGCTGGTCTCCCCTTCTTTAATTTATAAGT
>NC_051416.1:28187264-28187382 GCF_015228065.2 Penaeus monodon
CGGTGCCACAGTTGTATTTCTAACGAGTCTTATAACTAACACAGATTTGTTCAACCCTTTAGGCATTTGCTTAAAAAATAAATATCATTAATCAGTGTAGATAAAGGTGCGAATGAGA
>NC_051416.1:28187529-28187638 GCF_015228065.2 Penaeus monodon
ATCAAAACTAGTCTAGCTTTCGTCGAATAATGTCGTGATAGCGAGTAACGAGTGTCTCTTTACTCACTTATTAATAAAGGAATTAAGCATGAGTCTGTTTACAATTTTT
>NC_051416.1:28187751-28188409 GCF_015228065.2 Penaeus monodon
GTCATGATAAATTCAAGGTAACTCATCATCAGAATAAGTAAAGGCTGCACAATGTAAACCAGAATAATACAGGAACCATTCTGGGCACTGGTAAACGTTATATTACTTTATAACGGTATATGGGGTAGGGGGAATACAACCCTTTGAAAAATTACTGTAATTATTTATTATTTATTGCCCAAAATGACAAGGTAGATATAAGAGTAGATATCAGAGCATGGTTATCCTTTAATGAAATACTCTAATAGAATATTCTAACAGGATCTAGATAAATAAGCAACGCTAGTGTCATTTCTTGAGAAAAAAACATAAAAAATATAATGATTTGGGATATTTTGCAGGTGGCTAATGTTTCTGATATTTCCACGTGATTTTCAAATTTGGAAAATAATGAAATAGAAGAGATAAAGGAAACATAAAAGTACGAATGGTAAATGGTACGAATTCCAGGTGATCGAGGCTATTTCTTGCAAGGCACAACGCCAAAAAATCAAGACTTTATTTACTGCTGTACTTAAATAGTGCCATGATGGAACTGGCGGTGGCTTGCGGAAGAGGAAGCTTGGAGTTAAGCTGTTTTTTGCAGGCACTTGCTAGTCTAAATCCGTGGATCAAGGGCAGTTCTCAGAGGGGGATGATTTATACAAAAAATACGAGA
>NC_051416.1:28188923-28188998 GCF_015228065.2 Penaeus monodon
ACACACAATTCTGAAGTTCAGAGGGCCACGAGTAATGGAGTTTGCTAAAAGTGGGCCATGGGCTCAAACATATAT
>NC_051416.1:28189192-28190785 GCF_015228065.2 Penaeus monodon
ACGACCTACAAAGAAATATCCCTTTGTTGATTTCCCCATAATTTACAAAGAAGAAGAAAAAATAACAATAAAAAACTATACCTTTTGTACATGTGTTCTCAATTCTCCTTTTTATACAAACATACTTGTCCATCAGACACGTGGTGATAGATACCTACAGTACAACCTTCCCAAATATTTTACTTTTTTGTTTAAAAAGAAGTCGATATATCCAAGGACAGAGGCTCAATACGAAGAAGAGATTGACTGACATCGAGTAAAACATCTTTTTACTTTCGAACACGCGAAGTAACTTTCATTCACTCGAGATTTTCTGTATAAGAAAAAAAGAATTTAAAAAAATTCTTATTCTTAGCCTCTTTGTTCTATAGTTGTTACAACGAAAACTGGATTATAGATTTGAATATTTACTTACTGAGAACGTATAACTATTTTCCAGTGATTTTATGTAAATGAAAAGCTGGTATTAATGCATATAGAATTCAGAACTTCCCTCCACATTCAGGTTTCTTTTGTACTTAATTCCCCATTTGCGTCCACCCCCCACCCCCCCTTTCTTTTCACAAACAATTTCCATAATCTAAAGGCACATTAAAGAATGTCCACGCAGGCATTAGGAACTCAGTATTCACAACCAAAATTTTATTTACGTGTTTTGTGAGTGTGTAACAAAGTAGGAAATGTAATAGCAAGGGGAAAGAGATAAGAAAAATAAGTAAATTGCTGGAATGATTGAGCTGCTGTGTCATTAATATTCTGTAGAAAAATAAAAAAATAAATGTATGTTTAGTCTCGATCTTTGCCTGTCCTTGTCATTGAGACGAAAGAGACATAAATCTGGAGATGAGAAATATAAATTTAATTCTTTGCAAAACGTTGTATATACCTATAATGTTCGTTATACCTCTAACCTGTGAGTCACGCAAAAATCTTATTTGCAATGTTTTTACAATCGTTGGAGTTGCCAAATACCGCCAGAATCCACAAGCAAGTCCTACATCTACAGTAACGATCACCTGTTTATAATGTGTTACATGATGTTGCCAAAAAACGCAATTATACAGCAGTTAGCAGTTAGCACATAATATATATGTCAACAAGTGAAAGTCATTGCAAGAATGTGATAAACATAATTCAGTGCAAACGGTATTTGCATTGCGACCACTACACACTTTAAGCGTCCATAGTGTAACATATGATATGATTTTCGTCAACATCTGCTGTATTATATATTAGCATATTATTATTCTACTTGATATGTTGACAGAGAGATTGATAAACAGTGAAGCATAATAAAGTTTAGTTTAGGATAATTGTTTATCCCAGTGGGACCTCCCAGGGCTGACGTATGTCGAACCATGACATTGACATGCTCGTTAATATTTGAGAAAAAACGAGATTAGGATAAGAAAGATTGGGAAGGATTGGAGGGACGTGATTTGACCTGCTTGAAAGTTCTTGAACACATCTACATATTAAATGGAGTGATAATATACCAGTACATAAGGCGGACATGCTAATATTTTGAAAATTAATACACGTAAAATACGATAGGTGTCGGCGAACTGGGGCCGGATTTACTAAACTCTCGTA
>NC_051416.1:28191031-28191210 GCF_015228065.2 Penaeus monodon
TACCAAGAACAGTTTTTTAGTGAAAATTTCACATAAAATGTGAATGAACAGCCTTTCCAAAATAAATGATTCATATGAACAATGAAAACAACTACTCGAATGTTTTACAATAGGAGTCATTATAAACGGCTCATATGAATTATGCAGAGATTACTTTATAAAGAATTACGTTACACGGG
>NC_051416.1:28191896-28192029 GCF_015228065.2 Penaeus monodon
TATAGAAAAAAAAAAAGTTTTTTTTTCCCAAAAACATCACTCGAAAGCATAAAGAGATTATAATAATCAGCAAAAAAAAAAATAACAGAATTATTTTCTCATTATTCATCAGGGGCCGGATTTACTAACGCAT
>NC_051416.1:28192443-28193918 GCF_015228065.2 Penaeus monodon
TTTTCTCTAGATTAACAAATCATAATAAATATTTTAGTAATATATAAGCACACCTATTAATACCCTAATATGAAAGCAAGGGATTAACTTCCTGTTCTTATTTTGCACTTTGGACGCTTTGAGAGCCTAAAGGTCGCAGGACATGATAGTAATTCTATATTTTTTTACAATTTCCTCTTTGACGGAGTTACTGTTTTAGTACTGAATTATGTTATTAGATTTCTATACTGATTTTCACAATTGTTACGCATTACTAGAGCGAAATATGATACATACAAGCTGATCGCCAGTTGTAGCACAAAGGTTCTTGGCAACTTCACGTAATAGTGCCACCAAGTTGCTGGGAATTGGGTGTTAACCTTTCATCTGAAATAAAAAGTTTCTAACAGGAATTACGAGTCCAAATATAAACCACAATGACACATCGCTCGTGAGTAGGTGAGAAAGGAGACACGAGAAGGGAAGCTGAGACTATGTTGGTAATATTCGGGAAACAGTAATTACACATTTCTGAAGAGGATGGACGAAATGTAGATTTTAATTTTATTATTGTTGGAAGGCATTATGTGTTATTGATGCCCTGTGATCATAAGACAATTGTGATGTGATTACGTTTACGAAGGGAATCATTATGTAAGTTTAAAAGCTGAGTTCTACAGTTTAGGGATATAACTTTACTCTGGAGAACTGAGAGGACATTCTTTAACGTAACATGTATACTATATATATCTCTATGACTAGCAGGTGGAATACCATACCTTACAATATTGAAAATGTACGTAATTTAGTACTCAGCATCGTCAGTACCATAGTTAATCCAAAGGTCTTTCTGGATAGCAAATCAGTGTAACGCAAGAACATATGTAACAAAATGTAAATACCCTTCAATACTTCGTAAGAAATATATCAACATTAATAAAACAACCCGTATAGAGCGTAATATATAGCGTGGGAAATGAAATTAACGAACTTCATGGTGTTGAAAATTATATGGATTCGACAGGTGCTTTTGCTGTCTGCAAACAACAGCAATAACGGAGTCCCACTTGGGTTGTTCGCCGCGGACGCAAGCTGTTCTGTGGCAATTTTATAGAGCACTTGTTGAACGAGTTATGTTTTGGAAAACCTTTGTTGTCAATAGGAAGTATGCCTGTAACTTTTAGTTTGCAGAAGTATGATGCATGAAAAAGTGACAGTCGAATCTACCAATATTACACGTCTATACTGCATATTACTACAGTATATCTCGTTTGTCTTACTTATCCTACTTCGTAATTTCTGTGATCGGAATTCGGAAATCTCAAAATCGACCGCAAGCCAATATATTTGCCTGTTTCCTGCTACAAGCTCTTAATCGCAGCGTCTCATGATAGAGTCATATTCTATCAGGAAACTCGTCTTTACTTATGCAAAGACTATATGCAGAAAGGAAGAATTGTCAATAGCTTACACACTACCAGACACACAACACGTCT
>NC_051416.1:28194081-28194360 GCF_015228065.2 Penaeus monodon
GCCGTATAAGAACTACTAGCAACAAGTTAATGTAAATTTCTAACCTACAGAGAGATCGTATTAGAGGTTCAATGTTCTATCATTCGCCTACTGTGATCTGTGATCAATATTGACTTGTACGTCTATTTTCAAAGGACATATCACTGCACAGAGGGCTATAAATTAACAGTTTCTTGCTCCGAACGAGTAAATCAAGCTAATTCTAACAATTGCATTTCCATTAAACCTTCGATGGGGTTTATGTTAAAAGAAATAACAACTTATACCATAAAAAATCGT
>NC_051416.1:28195170-28196791 GCF_015228065.2 Penaeus monodon
TTTCTCACACTTTTACCTGCTCACAGTATCTCTTACCTCCCGAAACAGACGGCTGTGGTCTGTCGTGAAAACAGGAACCACGAAGAGGATAGCCGAGTAGGGAGCCTCCTGGAGCAGCGGCAGAGGAGGGAAGAACGCAGAAGCCAGGTACAAGGGCTGGCCGAGAGAAGCCAAGGCGCGCAGACCCTTTGCCATGTATTCTCGCCACCACAAATCATGTGTTTCTAGATAGTAAAATTGGGGTTGATAAAGGAGGAAAGTAGTAGTGTTTCTGTATGCTCGGTATTATGTCGTATAATTGTCGGTTGTCGTCTTCCTATTTTTGGTCATTCTTAGTTTACTCTTTTATTTTGCGAGTGTATGATTATATAACCTGGAGCTCTTTGACAAATGACAAGTAATGAAGTTCTTTTTATTCAGAGTTTACTTGTTACCAATACATTTTAATATCCAAGGTCCTATAAGGTAATAAATAGATAAAGCAAATGAGGAAATAAAGCAAAGCAATACTATATATATACCACCGATTTTTAAAAATAATTTCAATCATGAATAACATTACATTAATTATGTCTTCTTTCCAAAAATGCATAATGATGAGAATTTTATTGCATATGCACTCACCGTTAGATATGTGTAGGAAGTAGACCTTCTCGATGGTATAGCGCATCACATAGTCTTGAAGGAACATTTGAAACAAATGAGTATCGATTGGCCACGAGTTTCCCGCTAACATGTCGTCGAGAAGTAGGTTTTTCACGCTTCTCTTGGTAAAAATCGATGAGAAATCGTGTGTATATGCAAGATTACTTGCCTTGTGACACATTTTCAAGCTGAGAATATCTTCTTTATCCGAATTAGATGCTCCTACGCTTGCATTCATGGAATTGACGGCTTCAATGGAAGTAACGTCATCATTATGCAGACGCGGTGCGCCATTGGTGTTGACGTTAGCTTGAAGTCCTCTGGTTTCGACGACCGCCCATGTCGCCATAAGCACAAGAACACGAGTTTTTTCCATAATTACAGTGGTCCTTTGAGCTTATTTCGTGTGTTCGCCTATTCATCACATACAGTACCTGCGTAGAGAAACATCCTTGCACAATTTTGTCCTATTATAATGTATGTATATGAATATTTAACCACTTTCGGACATTTACTTACAATAGGCGGCCCTGTTCATGATATCTTTGAGCAATTTATTTCTCATTCTTTTATAACTTAGGATATTAGTAATATGATAATACTTAGTTGTAGATTTCTACAGACAAAAAGCGTTCTATGTATCGTGTACACTAGCATGTGTACCTAAGTGTAGAGGTAAATGTATGTATTCATTGTTATGAAGAAAATATTGGAAATTTCTAACTCAAATAGAAAAACGACGATGTTGAATCCTCAATAAAAATATAAGAAGATACTATACTTACGTCACAATTTTGTATCCACCAACATAAAATTCAAACTTTTGGTAAACGGTAAATATGGATAACTGTGAAATACAAAACAAGCCTTAGAATATACCAATTGCTCATTTCTTTTCACTTTTTTATGTAGAGTGTAACACAGATGGAGTGAGGAGATGACAAGCTTCGGGTGTGAAATAATTCCAACCTGACTA
>NC_051416.1:28200628-28201321 GCF_015228065.2 Penaeus monodon
GAGATATTCTCGTGACTCTGATAACGAACAAATGTGTATGACGAGATTCTTTCAACATTTATTTGATTTACATGTTATGATGTATACTGAATATATCATATTAGGATATTTGTTATATGAATTTAATGTAATGAACCTTCATCTCTTAACAACTTGAATATAATGAAGCACTGATTATAATCTAAAATTACCAAATTATTTTGTCTATTTCAGTCTAGTTTAGCCGATAATAAGTAAACCTCTGGATTCAATAATCAAGATTTACTAAATGGAATCATAATACATCATCATATTAGGATTTTTTGCGTGTGTCCGTTTAAACCTTCAATTGATATTATCACATGTATCGACAGTTAAGATACATTCAGAAGTGTCTAGTGATTACTTTTGACCTGCACACAAACTATTATCATATTCAGTTGCGCGTTTAGAAGATGGGACATAATCAAAAGTCATGTATTGCATCAATTAAACCAATCACATTGCCATTACTGCTCAGAATGTTATTGTTAACCAATTAGTTGGCTTTCTTGTATTCACTCAAAGTTTGTATGTTATATGAGAAAACACAAAGTATTATTGTGAATGCGTTAATGTATAATGATTATGCAGTCACAGTAATTGAGGTGTTCTGGTGGATTGCTTCATAATTGATTAATCATTTTCATAAGATGCAATGACTCATATTTTCTG
>NC_051416.1:28201360-28201653 GCF_015228065.2 Penaeus monodon
ACAACAAAGGAGAAAAACAGTTTTTGTCGGTATTAATAACAACAAAAACAAATACACTCTTTATGTGCAAACTCAAGTTTTCTAAAAACAAACTAACACTGTACCGCATTAAACACGCTCAGTGGATATGAATATACGAAAACACCAGTTTTTTTCATCCTATCAAAGTTACCACGAACTTGCAAGAGTGAATCACTTATATACATTTTTTTTTTACCAACGCACTGCATTCTTCCTTATTTAGCATCGCACAGCTTAAATTTTCCAGGAGTAAAGAATTGTGTTTGTCCATA
>NC_051416.1:28202469-28202854 GCF_015228065.2 Penaeus monodon
TTTCATTAGTCATTTCCATAACAGGCACAATTAGAATGATTGTAAATTTTATTTTTGATGTCGAAGCTGTTTTTCTCTTCTCCATCAGCTACATTTTTCAATAGTTTCTTTCCTTATTCCCTTTAGTCGACCGTTATCAAATCTACAACTACCATGTACTTTGTGTTAATGAAGATCTTTACCTTCCCGTCGTTCAGATCTATGCGCCGAATTCTAAATTGTAGTGAAAGTGGGGTGCTGCGACCGCAGAGTTTCTCGGTTGGACACGTGAGTTCACAGTCCTCTCGGGAATTGGTGACCCGGCTTGTGTGTGACCGCGAGCGTTACTACAGCGAATGTTTTACCCCCATCCGCGCTTCCCTCGGTAGCCACTTCCCTGCCTGAA
>NC_051416.1:28202905-28203586 GCF_015228065.2 Penaeus monodon
GAGTAGGGGTCTCAAACGCACGGCCCGCCACACTCCTATGTGCGGCCCGCGGCACATTTGTTACAGTCACTTGCTTTATATGATTGATTAAACCAATCCTTCGTCTTTTAAGATTATCACTTCCACACTGAGGTTTTTGTGTTTGCATGTGTGTTTCTGTAATAAATGAAAGTCTCCTATGTTGTTAGGAGAATTAATATTGCCTTAGTAAGAGATAGTTTTGATCTATTCAGTCTTATCTAGCCCGCATACTGTATACTAAGGTGATATGTGGCCCCTGCGGTAAATGCGTGTTGGCTAATTTTGAAGAAGAAAAACTAAAAGTGATGGTTAATAGGTGTATCTGATTTCGATTACATTTTATCAAAAATATGTTTGTTGTGAAATTATACACCAATGTTTACCCGCTTCTACAACTGTCCTAACTTCGACCTGATTTATTTTGTCTGGAATTTACTTAACCCCAGATATACTACCCCTTTTCCCCCTACAAAAGTCATTAACTCGTCTCGAATTTTTTTTCAATATTTTTTACAGAAAAATTATACCAAAACGTGCTTTCCTACGGCTTAACCACATTGTAAATTGCACACCCTGAATAATCACAGGAATAGTTGTAAAATACTCCCCTCATCACCTACAATCCCTTCCTACTGAATGTTGGGGTTTATAGAATATCTT
>NC_051416.1:28203971-28204645 GCF_015228065.2 Penaeus monodon
TGCGTGTGCCTATTGTATATTTTTTGAAAGTGAACATGGTACACAATGGCTCGACGATAGTCACTTCCGCCTCAAAACGGAGGCTACGATCCTTTTGGCTCGTATTTCTCTTTCTTCGTGTATTGTAGAAAGAAAAGAAAGATTAATGTGCAAAATCAAATATTTTCCCCGTTTTTGGCTAGAAAAGATGAATGTGCTGACAAGATGAATGACTGCTTATGAAAAAAAAGATTTGAAGTCTCTTAGTCTCATAAGTCCGACTGGGAATATGATATGAGTGCGAACTTGGAAGAAATCTGTATTAAACATGATAGCGTTACATGTCTCTTTCGGACGAATATATTCCACTGAGGTGATTCTTCCTAACAAGTCTCGTGTGGCGGAGACGTAACTGTTGAGTCAGGAATCATTTATACGTATTCTGCAATTATTGTCTTTTTACGACTGTGCTCAACGGTGTCATTTCAAAAAGGAAAGCATGCGTAAATTCGTTGTATTATTTAATATTCCCAGGCAAAGAAGTGCAGTTAAGAATGCAGTAATAGCTGTGCTTTGATGTAATATACTGTAACTCAAAATTATCATATGTAATTTTTGTTTGTTTGAATACTATCAACAATGCAAATATATATGTAGCATGTCAATTTTTTTCTCTTAATTATGTAGGCTGTTTC
>NC_051416.1:28205826-28206188 GCF_015228065.2 Penaeus monodon
TTGCATTGTTAATAGTATTCAAACTACTCAAGTATCGTTTTACCGGCTTCTCAAAATGTATAAAATAATCGATACATCACTATGTCGATACATTTCCACAACCAATTTTAAATTAAATTTGATATTCATGAGTGGCAAAATGACCCATCACCTCCCCATTTTAATTCTTATTTGTGATTGTTATTTGTTCTTTAGGTGTCGTGTGTTGTGGAAAGTAAACTAGGGAAGGCGACTGGATTAGCTTTTAGAATTAACAATAGACGAAACCAAACATACACAAATTGCAGGATCAAGATGCTCTATAGAAAGTCAAGATATTGTATATAATTCCCTGTCTTCAGTTGGAGAAGTATGAAATGTGT
>NC_051416.1:28206660-28206948 GCF_015228065.2 Penaeus monodon
TGTGGTGTTGTTGGTGTGTGTTAGTTTAGCGGTTTCCAGTGTCATTCCTTCCTGTGTGTTCTCGCTTATAAATAGGATTCATTGAACTACCAGTTTACTGTTTATTACGCCTTGTTTTTAATATTTGTTTTTGTTCTCTATCTTTTTGTTAGGATTGCGTTGCCTCTTGCCTATGTAATATTGAATGACAGCAAGGGCAACTGATGTAAATTACTTTTTCGTTTTTTTGTGCATCTATTGCATCTCTTTTATCCATATCTGTTGTATATGTGATCCCAATAAGTTTTG
>NC_051416.1:28207091-28207236 GCF_015228065.2 Penaeus monodon
GTGTACAGCCTCATAGTTACTGTTCATAACTCTTCGCTCTAACTTACTCTCTAAATAACATCCCTTTTTCCCCGATTTGCGAACGCTACCGTCGCATCAATGGCAAATATGTATTCAGACTCGCCACAGCATAAATGAATCGACT
>NC_051416.1:28207472-28208024 GCF_015228065.2 Penaeus monodon
AAGAAAAACTGGCAAGGGAAGGAGACTTGGCTCAGAAAACATGCTAGCAATAATGCAATTCAAGAAACATATTACGACAAGAATTGTCAGCATCGAAGTTATGAGAATATACATAAGTAGGTTTTGGCTACTTTGGCTATCTTTGTGCCAAATTCATTTGTCTAATGAAATTGTTTGACTTTATAAAATATGTTCTAATCCTCTGTCTCAGTTGAGTACCAATTTGAAGACTGGGCTAGTAGGAAATGCTAAGTGTTCATAGTCCAAGCACAATCCGCATTGTATATTAAAATCTTAATCAATGGTTGCCACTTTGTGTGTCACTAGTCCCTTCCAATTGTGTCACGTAATAACTGCTACATAATTTAATCCTTTATTAAACCGAAACACTGAGGAAATACGGACATTAGTGATAATAAGGAAATGAGGGACTCCTAACATAAGTTTCCCATCACTTAGGTAAGTGTCTTTACGCATTAATTCACAGTAGACTACACACTTCCAAGGGAATATAATAACTATATATGCATGAAACATTCTCATGTTTATTAT
>NC_051416.1:28208972-28210005 GCF_015228065.2 Penaeus monodon
CGGAACGTGATTTCTGATAACTAAAGATGTCTCACAAGTTATTTTAGCTTTTTCTTGGGAAAGGCGGGGGTGGGCTGGTGAGTGAAGCGAACACAGTCAGTTGAAAATATTAGCCAGTTTACGGGTATTTTTAACGAGAACTATATTGGTGTGATATAGAGTCTTAGGGTGTAACAGGTCCCTCCAGCCCCCCCCCCCCCAAAGTGACGCCCCTGGTGTCTCTCGGCATTTTTACATGTATGTTTTATGAATAATAATTTTAAAATGCTGGTATTCTGTTGCAATACTTTTAATAGCAAAATCATAAACACAACCCACGCTACCAGATTAACACCACTTCTTTAAAGGTATTTCCCGTATTATATATAAAAAAGAGAATGAAAGATGAAACAGCAGCTATAATGGTTAAAACAAAGTGCGTCTGTATTATACGTGCTACATCCGAATATAATGGCGTTTGGATGAGTTTGCCCTGTTTTTAGTTTCGTGGCGCGGCCTATGGCCACGAGCATGTCCCGTTTTCTAATTTCATGCGATACAACAAAGCGGGAAGGACTGACGTTTTTAAAGAATTTCCTTCTATTTGAATTTGATAATTTCCAAGCCTAATAGATTATATACTTACTACACACTGCCTCGTTCACGAAAAGCACAGTACCAAATCATTATCCAAAAGACAAACAACAAATAAATCTTAAGAAATTTAAGTGTTCTCTGTTCTTTTTGTAACTTATGTATATTGGTTTAGATCTAAGTCAGAATAATAAGTCAGGGATGGCCAACCGTTGGCGCATACATCAGATGTATCTAATAATGCCATGGGTATATATATATGCCCATCCCAGGATCCTTAGAATTCTGTGGATATATATGCCCACTTTATGTGTCTTGGAGTGGACAAGTATGTATTCTATGAATCGTGACTCATTTCAGATGGTCTTATTTGGAAAGATTTATTATTATAATCATCTAAATTTAACCTTTATCATTCAAAAACCAAACTTAAAGGAAAGAAAAGTTATGCTCCCTTCTT
>NC_051416.1:28210100-28210485 GCF_015228065.2 Penaeus monodon
CATTATGGAATATGGATTCATTTCTTTAATAAAAGTCACTGCGTGAAAAAAGATATTTTCTATGGCATGTTTACACATTCGTCTTCTACGAAGCATTATATATGTAACTAAGCTATTTTTATCTCTGACATCTTATTGCTTTGTTTTTGTTTTTCTTATGTGCTTATCCATTATCTTATTCCATGAATTATCTACGACGCTTGATGATACAATTATTGATATTGAATAGATAAAGACACGTCTAGAAATTAGGATTCTGAAATCACCCACATGCTGGGATAGAGGCTGGTAGCCTTTCACTCATAAGCAAAATCGATTCATTTAGATTGCGTTTACACCAAGCGAATCAGTTCGATTCATTTATGAAAACTCATGCCAATTCATG
>NC_051416.1:28211495-28212294 GCF_015228065.2 Penaeus monodon
GATCCTTATAACATGCAAGATTCTATATATTATCATTATAACATAAGAAAACCTAAAACTACTGCTTGTTGTTTCTGACATTTTGACTTGCTCAGTGTAAACGGTGCCGCTTCACTATGACTCGATTAGAACGATTCTCCATGGATAGAATGGAATCGATCCGTTAAGTGTAAACGCAGCCTGTCATTGTTTGGATTGTAGATTATTCCCTGTTGCGCCTTGATTTGAATTGACTCAATCCACTTGGTGCAAACGGAATTAATGTGGGAAACGTGGTGAATCAAGACGAATCATAAATGAGTAGGATTCTTCATGAATTGAATCGAATCGATTCGTTTGGTGTAAAAGCGGCCAAAGTAGGGATACTATTTCGACAGGGGCAAGCATGTAGCCTGTTCAGCGTCCTCGACACAATAACAAATGTGTGTTAAGCAAGCATATTAAAAATAATAACCTCTGATATGGGGGAAACGCCCTCGCCAGGGAAAGCGCAAAGCAGCAAGAGAACCCTTTCTCTGGTAGACATTATTAGCAAGTCGAGATTGGTGCTGTTTTCAAGTCTGCTCTTCTGTCCGCGGAAAAGGCCTTTTATTTCGTTACAACCAATAGCTATGTAGTTCTAGTTGGTTGTTTCTTCCGAGAATTCGAAGCAGAACTCCCTTGACTTCGAGAACTATCAAAGGATTGACACTCGAGTTGCATTGATCATGACTTAGAAACCAACCGCTAGCTCGCGAGAGATATTGCTGGAACAGGTTATCTTGCGTGTGATGCCGCGGGAAGTTTGAACTATCTGATG
>NC_051416.1:28212675-28212895 GCF_015228065.2 Penaeus monodon
GAGGGGGGGTCAAGGGAAACAGCACGCCATAGACCACTGGGAATCCTTCCGAGACACTCATGCGAGATTCGGATTTGTCCATTTTAGCCATCAAGGTCTCACAGCACAAACAAAACCTGTCGAGTTGCATCTGGCAGAGCGAGGATACTCGCAAATAGTGTAGGTTTTCATTAAAGTATAAAGTTACTATGATTATCAAACAAATTTTGGTGTTACCAGA
>NC_051416.1:28212952-28213870 GCF_015228065.2 Penaeus monodon
GCTAGACCATATTCTTAAGGTGTATAGGAACCTATTACACTTCTATTCTTATTGGTGGTTAGATATTAACTTCGTGATCCCACACTGTAGTCGTTTTCAATCATATCATTAACAACTCGGGGGGGGGAAAAAAAAGGTCTTTCCACAATGCTCTCTATGCAGACCAAGATTAAATTACGATACCCACAAGGGCCATTATCATTCAACTAAATTTACCTAAATTGTTACTTTATCTTCTCGTATAATGAATGTTTCTACATCAAATGTTTAAGGTTTCAATGCCGTTTGCGTATTAACGATAAACTATAAAATAAGAGGTATTCAAGCCTTAAACTTGTAACACTGAAAAATGGGTTAGGAAAACCTCTTTAAAATATTTTTAGTTTATTGGTTATTTTGCACAAGGTTCTTTCCTTCGAAAGCGTATTCATGTATCCACACAGCGTCTGCACTAACCACGACACCTGGAGGCGCAGGCTGCAATAGGTAAAAGAAAGGTTAGTTGCCATATAATCCGAATCCCTGAAACATGCTGAAGAAAGTTCTCAGAGTAACTATGAACAAACACACGGACCTTGCCATGTCAAAACGACAGACCAAAGATGGTCTAGTGCAACAGTTATCATCACTGGTAAGAAAACTTGCTTGAAAGTAAAATATGTCATGTCAAAGCTTCTCTAAGGCAAAAAAGGGTTACCGATTTACCTTTTGATAAAAAAGTAAAACTGCCAACATCCATGCACTGGTATGACATTAACTTCGCCACCTGGAATATCCTAGCTTTCTGTTAGCACTCAAGCTCCACTCCTTTTAATATGTACCAATCAAAACATCCATACTTGTCAGGGCAGAGGATGCAGTCTGGAAAAGAAAAGGCAAGTTTTAACCACACAAATATACGGTAAAAGGTAGTTTAGC
>NC_051416.1:28213895-28216080 GCF_015228065.2 Penaeus monodon
TTCTTACCACATTAAAACTGAAAAATGTACAAGTTGTCACTGCATAGATTTTTCTTGGTATTTATTGGGTACAGTAATGGCATCACAGAAAAGATTTAGAAATCTTCAAAATTGGACAAATTGATATATGAAAGTTTCCACTTAATGTGAAAAAAAATGCTTGCATCACTTTCCTTAAATTACAACTTAACAAAGGCAGTGTAACAAACTCCTTACCATGAGCAAAATGAACACAAAAGGTCCAACATAGGCAGACATGCTTTACATTTATGGGACTTTGCACAATCCATAGAACTTCAGCCTCTTCTGGAAACTGCATATTTACCCCCAACAATGATCACTACTTTCCCCAATTCCATATAACTGGAAAATACAGAAAATCCACTTTAAATGCATATACATTGCTATGAAGCATAAAGGTATGCGATATCTTTAACAATTATACAAAAGATGGAATTCCTTACCTTATTATTCCATGTATTTTCAGTAGTCATAGAACATTTACTTTGGAATTCAATAGTATGTCTTTTTTTTTAAGTCCTTAACTTCTGATTTTTTAAAGTTAAAATGGTTTGTGCAGGATTTTCATGTTGACCAACTGATGATGCTCAAATACAATCACAGGGTTCTGTGATTGCATAGCAAGATTCCATCTCCATTACTTAAATAATCCAGATTCTAGAGAAATTACAAACCAAGATGGATTATCTGATGTAGTAAGCTGTACTGCAGCTAGGGTAAAAAAAAAATGTAACTTACAACAATAGTTTTCTATAAAATGCTTTCCCATAGCAAGTAAATTCTCTATACCACCAAGATTACAAGACAAGGTTATAAAAATAAAATGGATCTCGTTTAGTCATCATTTATTTATCTATTGCTTCTTCTTGCTCTTGAGCTTCCTAAGGTAGAACTCAAGCTCTTTTCCTTCCAAGATGTATCCGTCACAGCGTCCACACTGACCGGGACGTGAGGCGATGCAAGCTGCAAGATGCGACAACAGTTTAAATGCAGGAAAACTTTAATAACTATATGCAAAATTTTACATTCTTCTCAGAGTAACTATGAAAGCACACACGGACCTTGCCATGTCAAAACGACAGACAAAAAAGGTCTAGTGTAAAAGGTTATCATCCCTGATAAAATGAATTCAATGAATTTAATTACAGGATGTGACAATGTCAAGATTTAAACAGTTGTGTTTGACATGTGTTAAATTTGTTCTCATGACTTTTACTATGGAATAATTTAAAATAAATATTCTAAAAAAAAAGGAGTACTTTGTCTTCCTGTGACAAAATTCAAATCTCAACTTACCAAGAAGACGACCACTGAAGAACTGTTCCTCAAGAGCAGACTCAACTTTGGCAGTCTTTTGGCGTGCCTTGTACTTCTTCTGGGTCTTTGTAGACCTCTTCTTGTTCAGAACAGCTTCCTCAGCCTCGGACTAATGGGATACGCAAACAATTACATTAACACCTGAATTATACAAAATTAAAGCAAAAGCATCAACTACCAAAATCAGAGTAACTATGAAAGGACGTCATTGACATGTGATGTTAAAACAACACCACAACCAGTCTAGTTGATTGTTTATCATCCTCAATACATAACAGATTTTTAATATTTCAGGGGGGGGGGAGTATGTACTAAATTCAATTAGAACTAAAAAGGTTACCAAACAGATTTTATTCAAAAACAAATATTCGCACAAGTTTCGATCAAACAAAAATGTTTCTAAAACCTCAGATTTTCATTAGTTAACCAAACAGTAACTATTCCAGCTCGGTTCTTACCAGCTTCTTGGACTTCTTACGGCCCAGAGGGAGAGCATAGTGAGCTTCATACCACTGTCTGAAAGGTGCAGCATCAATAATCACAATAGCATTCTTCACCAGGGTCTTGGTACGCACCAGCTCGTTGTTACTAGCATTGTACACTACATCAACGATACGAGTCTTGCGGGTCTGGCCTGAAATAAAATTTTCATTAGATATCTATAACAAACTAAATATATGCATCTGTAGACAAATTTTGCATAAAAGCAACTAAATTGTAAGCCTGTGTAACCTGCATTCCTTACCTTCTGATCCCCAAGAAAAGTTGCCAACATCCATGCGCAGAGCACGATACTTGATATTGCCACCACGAGTCCTCACTTGGTGAATCCTGCTGCCGCCAAGCT
>NC_051416.1:28216105-28216377 GCF_015228065.2 Penaeus monodon
TTCTATATTACAAAGTAATAGAACATTAAAATAACCATTTTTTTAAGTATTATACTTTATGCTTTAATTACCGCCAAAAATAAGATCTTGACAATACATATCCAAACTTGGAAAAAAATTCCAACAAAACCCAGACCTTCATCCTACTAATGTATCCTGGTACTAAAAGAAACACTCACTCTCTCACTCTTAACACCATTGTGTAACTAGTCTGATTTATAATAAAGTTCTTACAAAGTAAAATTCATTGTTCTGACAGGATATTAACTCCT
>NC_051416.1:28216488-28216921 GCF_015228065.2 Penaeus monodon
GCTCTTGTCAAGAACATAGCCGCTTGAAAAGAGACGGGGACTTAAAGAACACTTATGTAATGAAATATGAAAACTTGAGCCTCAATATCACTAGTGATCACTGACAAAATACAAATAAATGTAAATTGGTCACAAAATTGGTATATTTATGCATTACGCTTTTTTTCTGTTCGTGGTAAATTTCAAAAAAATTATGAAAGCTTATCATGAACTAGCAAGACAACCAGTAAGGCAATGAACATGTACAAAACTTCACCATGTTTGTTCTAGCTGGATTAACAAACAATTATCGTTACATGATGTCCTGTTATGATTATGATTCAAGGTAGTTTGTTCTTTTATCCTTTATCTAATTATGAATGCCAGAAGTAAAATTCTATTCACTTCATGTATTTACCTTTTCCCCATGGGTATCTGACGTGCAAGGCTCATC
>NC_051416.1:28216998-28217282 GCF_015228065.2 Penaeus monodon
GGATACCCAAACATAACAGCTGCCTGAACATTTAACAGATGCACAAACAAGCAGGGCATTCTTCTACCCGTTTTGTCTTGTATATTTTCCATTACTTGTTATCCCAAGACCTTCCTTCCCTTTGTCTAATCTTGTACAAACAGATTGCTTGCAACCAATATGTACACAGGCAGACTGCTGACTTATCAGACAGACAAGCTCTACTTCTATTGGCAAACTCTGCCCATTAACTCGCTCTCACCATTAAACTATTAAAGACATCAGAAGTCTTCTAATATTTCCAT
>NC_051416.1:28217746-28217939 GCF_015228065.2 Penaeus monodon
CATGATAACAATGAAAGGTTGATATTGTTCTTATTGCACTCTTAATAAAGGACAGGTTTCCTACTCACAAATGAAAGTAAAATCATTTTAAAGAATTTAACTTGACTGAAAAGATGTTAAAAATTGGCTCCTTGATACTTCTAGTTCATTTATAACAAAACCAAGTCAGACCTTGCCCCCAACTATAAGAAAA
>NC_051416.1:28218229-28218518 GCF_015228065.2 Penaeus monodon
TCGCTAAACCTTCCTAGTCCTGTTTACACAGATTGTTCTGAGTGCTTAATTACCAAAGTCCATCATTAGGACTACTTAACATCACCCAATATCCCTATTCCTTATATTTTCTGATTTCTTCTAATGCTATTAATAATAATAGTGTACAACAAGATCACAAGTCCCAAAGTCAAGCAAACCTCATCTTAAATGCATAAATTAACAAAAAGACCATTGCAAAAATAAAACTCGGGGCCCCCAAGTCTGTTGATCTCCTATGATTTAACCCTAACTGGGTAGAGTTCATTAA
>NC_051416.1:28218922-28219032 GCF_015228065.2 Penaeus monodon
AGTCAAGAAGAAAATTGAGTCATGATAAATGCCATGTGAAGAATAATTCCAATAAGAATAATTGGGTGAGGGTCTGGAAGCAAAGCCCCCAGGTTTAAAAGTTTCTTAAG
>NC_051416.1:28219365-28220835 GCF_015228065.2 Penaeus monodon
TAAGTTTTACAAGTGCAGATTTAATATAACTGCCCAACACATCTATGATACATGGGAAACAATACTCACATGTAGATAATGAGAAAGTTGTGATTCCTTCCTCAATGAAAGCTCAATGGCCCAGTACTCACCTTAGTGTTGGCAGCAGGACGACCAAGCTCGAACTTCCTCTTCTTACGGGGCTGAACCCCCTTGCCTCCAGTGGCACGCCTTTTATGCCAGTGATCGCGTGAAATACCTGCAGGGAAACAAAGGAACTATCAACACGAGATACGAGAAGACTAGTATTCTTATATGCAAGTGACATGATAAAGAACATCTAAATATATATATATATAATCTCGAACATGTAAATACTAATTTGCTGTTTAATATCAAACGCCTGTATGTGAAACGCGTGAACTGAAACGATCCAGTTATTCTAAACTACAAACTTGAACCGAAATTAAAAAGCTACACGTGAGTTTTAGAATCCAAAGCGATTTGCCTCCGTTATATTTTCATCCACATGACTTACAGTACTCTTTCTTACTAATTATGATCGTGCAAAACGAAAGCCTTGAGAACGCATGAGTAAAAACGTGAGGCGAGACCGGGTATAACAAGACTTAAGATTGACCGCTTATGTTTTCTTTATATGCCACACAAATATAACAAGCTTATATCCCATGAATCACAATATTCTAAGATCTTGTCTTATTCACATCACTCTTGTCTTCGCGTTTTCAACCTAAGATGTTCACAACAACAGTCTCTTATTTACACGACGAATCCAACAGCACACCACAACACCAATTTTCATTTATCTTTTTTTCATTATTTCTTCAATCCTTCACAAACCATCACACGTTTTATACCATTCTCGGTCAATGAACAAACGTTGGCACGTTAACAAAATCGAAAAGGATGACGGATGGCTGGAAATTTCTCAGATAAATTCGGCGGCTGCGCGAACACTCACCCATGGCGGAGTATGGTGGGTAAAGGAAGGGCTCGGTCGGACGTCTAGCAAAACAAACCTTGCGAACGAGTGAAGATCGACATGCGCACGCGAGGCAGGTTACATTTATTTGTCTTCTCTACAGGTGTATTTTTGTCAATTATTTATTGGGAGATGCGCGGTGTGTCTATGAAAATGCCTCATTTGGATTTATTGTTCTAGGAAGGAAATCTAATGCTGGTAATGAGTTTATTACTTTGATGCTGGATTGGACACTTGTGTTGATGTAACTTCAATGGTCTTATGTATTCTGTTTATTATAAATCATTGAATCATAACAGAGAGTTTCGTGGAAACTTTGCATGAATATAATTTGATGAATAATCACCATATGTATTATATCTGCATAATAATGACCATCACAACTTTTATTTTATGCTTTTGTATGAAGAACTCTTGCGCATATGCAATCACTACAGTTTCGCCAGAAAGCCACTTTTCCAGTTAATCGTACCTCTCAACCAAAATCG
>NC_051416.1:28221869-28222084 GCF_015228065.2 Penaeus monodon
TGCTTAGGTCGCTATACATTGCTGTGCATTGCATCCCTAGGGATTTCTGATTAACCATGAAACCCGGGAACTTACCGCTTTTTTCTCCCTTGGTGGAATCAGTGATTCGAATCATCTGGTAATTGCTATTTTGCATAACGTATTGATTTCCTCCCCAAATTCTTCCTGATGACAACTTTCCACCCAATGCTCTTCACACAAACCCTTCTTCTTTC
>NC_051416.1:28222187-28222460 GCF_015228065.2 Penaeus monodon
GTAACTATTATATGTTTTTTTTTTCTTCCTTTTTACACACTCGGGTCTTCCTTGTTTTTTCATTTACCTTAAATGATATACCTGCCATGTAATTAGTCATTATAAGTTCTGTTCTTTTATATATGTTTTTTTTTTCCTTTAATTCCCATTTTTTTCTCTACTGTGTAATACAACTGGTCTTGTTTTGATTTTGTGTTATTTTAATTCTAAATTCAGGTTTATCGTTTCGGCTAGAACTACAGCTACACCTTTTATTTTGTTTCCTCTTCTTAA
>NC_051416.1:28222661-28222942 GCF_015228065.2 Penaeus monodon
GGATGCAGAATTACGATATGATATATTACTAAGGCGCACCGAAAGACTTGCTACATCCGTTGCCATGGAAGAAGTTGGGAAGGTCAAGGAAGCTTAGAGGTTTTGCAATGGGATGAATGTGGAAAGATGCCGAAGAATCTTTTAAATGCGCCAAGCCTAAATCGTTGCAAAATAAAGATGCTAAACTCTTAGAATGTTTCTAAAATTGTCTGAGAGCATCAGTGAAGAGGTCTTGCAGGAACCCCTTTAGATAAACATGATATAATTTTGATTCATAAGGG
>NC_051416.1:28223362-28223439 GCF_015228065.2 Penaeus monodon
GTGATCAAAAAGACTCTCAACAAAGAACAGATCCGAAGCATGTAAAAGATGCTTAAAGCTAATTATACTTCAATTGC
>NC_051416.1:28223470-28223563 GCF_015228065.2 Penaeus monodon
CGTTTCAAAGACCTTAATAAGAAAGTCATGATTTTCTAATTTCTTGTATATATGTGCTGTGTCATCATGCACGCTATATTTGGCACAAATATC
>NC_051416.1:28223714-28224256 GCF_015228065.2 Penaeus monodon
AAAACTCTCTGAACTTTAAACAGATAACGAAAACCCAAGAGAAGGGGAATCGTTCGCAGAATGAAGTTAATTCCACAGGAAAAAGAATTCAAATATCCCGCCAGCGAAGCGGGAAAAAAAAACACAAAAAGACGAAGAGGCAACTCGACTCAGTGTTAGTACTTGTCCGAATCAGCTGATGACAACAACAAAGGCTGTGAGAGGAAAACAAGCCTCGAGTAGACGGAACGGTTTGTACCTTGATAGAGTAAACATCTACCGGTGCTTGCAACTTTCTTGAGTGCAGTGTACATAATATAATTTAATGGACACAATACTCATCCAGATCCAGAGAATACCCTGGCATAAGTGATATGAACTACGATTCTCAATCGAACAGAAGACCACAGAGACTAGCGACAGCGAGAAGACCCCACCCCAACATCCCCGGAAAAAAACCGGCAGAAACTCCACGGATCCCAACCCGCCACAACTGATAACACACCAATGCACAGCAAGAAAATCAAAATGTGTCCTTATTAATTTAAGTGATCAATCTGAAG
>NC_051416.1:28224917-28225797 GCF_015228065.2 Penaeus monodon
ATATAACACCTAATGATTTAGAATCAAAAAAAAGTTTCAAGAGTTAAAGCCTCTCCAGAAAGAGAAACTTTAATCTTAGAGCCCTTGCACAAAACTCAACAACATCCAAAACACAAATCACTCAACACCCAACAAACAAAGAAATACACAACATACAAACACAGAACATCCAAACCTACAAACAACAGAACATCCAAACCTACAAACAACAGAACATCCAAATATACAAACAACAGAACATGAAATATGCAAACAACAGAACTCAAAACAACACAATCATATGCCCAGACCTTAAGTCAATCCCAGAACATAACATTAGGGCAAAGAACCCCCAACGAACCCCAAATATGATAAATTCACAAAGACCAAAGAGCGAGGCAAACATACTAAGAGAAAACTCACAGAAAGACGAACTAAACATAGCAAAATCAATACAAAAGCCATTACCAAAAAGAATTCAAGATTCCCCAATAACGGTGGTCCTTACCTACACCACTGAGAGATGTAACTCCAACAAGGATCTATAAAACACAAAAAGATACCCAACTAAATAAAGATAAAGACTTTTCGTGGATGACAACAATAAAGAATATAATTAATGTAATATCAATATAATAATCAACATGAACTCTAAAAAAACAATGATAGAAATTATAACAGAAACATAAATGAGTAACACCAATTATCAAAGAAATAATGAAATATTTAAATGAATAAATAATTCTCTGTAATATCAGGTCAGTACTGAACAAAAAAACAGATTTAGAATACTTGACATATAAAGAGCAACCAGATTTAATAGGATTCTGTGAGACCTGGTTAAAAGAAAAAGACATTTTGACTTAAAAGATTATGGAATAATTAGAAAAGACAGAAAGAA
>NC_051416.1:28225846-28225949 GCF_015228065.2 Penaeus monodon
ACCAATAATCTAAGAGACCGTTTCATAAAAAAAATAGAAGTACTGGAATAAAAATTAATTACAGAAATAATGGCTTAATATACTTCTTTTTTACAACCCATGT
>NC_051416.1:28226539-28226807 GCF_015228065.2 Penaeus monodon
GAACCCAGTCAAGAAACCTCTTTAACTATAAAAAACATTAGCAATAGCTAGACAAACAATAAATAAAGAAAAGAAAATCCTGGGAAAATTTTTGTAACACGATAGATTTTAAACTCTTCAAAAAAAGTATGGAACTTTTATAAAAAGTTTTACTGGGAAAAAATCAATAATTGAATATCCAATCATACATAATGATACACCAATATCAACACAACATCAAAGCTAAACTTATTTAAAGAAGAATTTAAAAAACTATTAAAAAAAACCC
>NC_051416.1:28227966-28228206 GCF_015228065.2 Penaeus monodon
ATTAACAGTCTATGGAGTAAATAAAAGTGGTGACATGAAACAATTGCAAACATTAACAAATGAAGCAATGCGAATTGCTACAGGATGTTTCAGATCCAACACCCATCATCCTATTAGAAGCATTCACAAACATTGCATCAATAAAAAAACAAATAAAAGAAACAGAATGTATACAACTAATTAAGACACTGAACAAACAAAATGACATGCCAATAAAAAACTGATAACTAAAGAAATATT
>NC_051416.1:28229373-28230997 GCF_015228065.2 Penaeus monodon
GAAAGACTCAGTGTTGTTTTGTCAGTGGCAAAAATTAAACTACGTTATTGTAAGTCTGTATAGAATTAATTCGAGCTAAAATCAGATGGAAATTGATGTCATGGACGAGAGTAGACAGTCTGTCTGTATCAGGGACAAGGGAATCAGACCTGAATTGACTGACAGAGCCAAACGTCCTTGTCAAATAACCTCAGCCAACTGGGGTGTTTGTAAACACTTAACTTTCCATCTCGCTTTAATTTTTTTCTCGACGGGTTACCTCTAAGAGCTGATAGAGACTGGGACTAGCATGAGGAAGGAACAAACAGAAGGAAACTAGCAGTGGATGTAATGAAAAACCTGTTGGCCATCGAGTCTATGCAGTTCCTCATTTATCCAGGTTTTGTGATATATTCAGGCAAATATTCAGGTCTATGTCATTACATGGGTTAATATGTTGCTAAAGTGCCTTATCTTTGTACCCTTGCCAGTTGTTTTGATAAGGGTTCAGTTTCATTCAGCCATCAACTATAAGGAAAAAATAATTTATGCAAACGATAGAGCAAATAAATCTAAGAAACTTTGTCTTCTGTGTACTTCCGTCACAGCATAGAAAAACACGAGGGAGATTTTCTTAGCGTGTTTCTTTGTTATCTAACTGTAGAGGCTAGAAATTAGCAGTTTGTATTTGATTGGTTTTGATTTCCCATTTGTGCGTCAGGGAGTGGCAGAGGGAGGGTCTGAAAGAGCTCCAGGGTGGTTGATTTTTCATCTTGTTTGGGAATGCTTTAGAAGACACATACATTGGAATCTGGCCTGATGCTCGTTGGTGCCGGCAAAGGCCAACACACCTCCTTCATTTATACACTGCAAAGATTTAACATGTTCTGTGGGATTGGCAATGATACCAACTCCCACTAGTGTGAAAGGAAAAGTTTTCCTGTGACCATCAGCATAAGAAGAGGTAGTTGGTTATTAGGTGTTTTCTAGAGGCTGTTGGATGCATAAAATCCTGTATACACTAGCTGGTTGAATCACATTTAGAAAAGAAGAGATGTCTTTGAGATACTTAGCCACTGGTGTTCGTGCACTTGGTGGGTCAGTTCATGTATTAATTAAAGTTATAAATGGGCTGTATGCTGTGCCTTTAAAATGTTAGGAATGTATTAATATTGTGGAATGTGCAAAAATTTAAGTTTTTAAAAAGAAAAAAAATTTTTTTTATTGCAAATGCGTATACTTTTGATTATTCATTATTTTCGTATAAAAGTGATATTTTCATAGTAGTGTCGACTAAATACTTAAATATCAATAAACCAACATCTAAACAACAGTGAGTCACATCGCAGAGTAAAATGATGGATCATGACCCACCAAAGAGTCACATTAAATGGAGCATGTTAAGCTTTTCGGCCTCCCTGTTGGTTTATCTGCAAATGATATGAGAGGAGAAGTTTTGTTGGCCTTTTCTGGAGAAAGAAGTGCTGAGTCAACAGAAATCACATAGCACTGCACCAGTGCTATATTAGGTTTGAAATTGTACTCCTGCCTTTTTAAACAATGCCATAATTGAAGTGAATATGGATAGAGAAAGAGTCAGTATATCTATGCAAAAAAATCAGAATGACTGATTTCTAAGTATTTT
>NC_051416.1:28231460-28231883 GCF_015228065.2 Penaeus monodon
AGTGGCACAGGATTAATAAGGGTTTGCTGTCCTGCAGATTAGTAGCCATTAGTACTTTGTTGGGTTTGTACCCAAGGAATATTCTATGCGAAGCCAACACTTGAAGATGTTTATGCCAGTTCATTATGAGAACCTATTTGATTGCCAATCCAGAAAGCAGGTGTTTTCTGAATATATTTGAGTCTAGCAGTCATTTGCTTAACCCAGTCATGCTTGGATAATGTCCAATCACATCCTGTAATTTCATTATAGACCATTGCTCACCCCTGAGAAATGTGGTTAATGCTTCTTTTTAGCAGCTGAATATACATGCATTCTGATACATTGTTTGGTTTGATACTAAGTCAAGAAAGTTTAGTATGCTTAAAATATTGCAAATATTATTACAAGTAATCAGATATTTCATGACCATAAATGAGTTAT
>NC_051416.1:28232740-28232862 GCF_015228065.2 Penaeus monodon
GCCTAGATTTGTTCAAAATTCTTGTAACTGAACAGCAAAAAATATGTAAACATAACATTGTTGTGTTCCTTATTTAGTTTTCAATCTTACAATTTCTTCAAAGATTCAGGTGTAAGTCCCCC
>NC_051416.1:28233916-28235088 GCF_015228065.2 Penaeus monodon
TTAACTAATGCAAAGTTTCTCTTCTTTCAGAAGTGTTGTACTGATCATGTAATGGCAACAGAAAAAAAAGGAAGGGCTTCCAAAGTTACTAAGAATGATAATAATATAGATCCTGATGAACTGTGGTTACGGCGAAGACTTCCACGGTACTTACCAAAGCGTAACAATGATGTTTATGTAAATAACTACTCAAACTTTAAGGTAAGACAGCAACACATTTTCACATACAGCTTTATTAATACTGTTCTATAAATCTTGACATTGATTGTTTTGAAATTGAAGTCTGTTGTTATAGATGGATTCTATGTGCTGAAACTAGTGTATGCGTAATTGCTAGCAGGCAATATTCTTTTTGGTAAACTCACAACATGCCAGACTTAACAGGTAGTTCTGTAGCATAATTCAAAATGATGAGAAATCAAAGGAGATGATATATATTTTCATATGCCATTATTGATCAAGATGGCATGAATTGCTATAGAGCAATGCAAGGCATCTGCAGTGCTGTGCAATGATATTACAGAACTGATTTATACAAACACATTTTACATACCCTGCTATGCATTCACATTTAGCTATAAGAATCCAACCATGCTTCGTGTGTACAGCAACCCAAACTCCATACATTTGTACTTCTTGTCTTGTCACTGACTTGGCAAAATCTTTAAAGAGTTCAGAAAGATTTAATTCATATCAGGCATACTTATATCATTTATAAGAAACCAGGAATTTAAACCAGTTTTTAAATTTTCCTAAAATTATCATATTTCAAGTACTCAGTTAAACTAGAGTTTCTTACAAATTCTTAAAGGTTTCATGACAGTGTTGATCCTCACTGCTCATTGCCTCATGAACTTTTAGAAATTAAGTTTCTCTAAGCCTTTGCAGTGTTTATACTTTACTATGAAGAATATAGTAAAAAACAAGCTGTCTGCCAGCTATTGTGGAGATGCAAAAATGGTAAACATATGACTTCAGCTGGAATTCCATCTGTTTGATAATTCCTTCCTCTCCCTGCTTCTTTACTAGGGTCAAGAAGCACGAGCACTAAACCTTTTGCATGAAAGTGGCTGGGTTGTAGTACATGGTCTGGGCTCAGCAGTACCACGTGCTATCAATCTAGCCCTCTGTCTCCAAGTAGCAGCAAGAGCACCTGCAATTATTGATACTCG
>NC_051416.1:28235506-28238286 GCF_015228065.2 Penaeus monodon
AACCCTCTATCAACAGGGACTGGTAAACACCAGAATTAATGTATTTGAAATATTTTGTGTCAGGTATGCTTTTGATGATGATATTATTACTGACCAAATATTCCTGTCTCCACTGGCTATCATTGGTATTATTACTGTCTCCATTTTGCCGCTCTTTATTCTAAAACTTACTGAAAAGATTGCTAACTTAAAATATATTGGTATTGAAAAAGAGATAAGAAAGTTTAGAGATTGTTTTGTCTTTCAATTAATTGTTTGGATTCTCATTTTTCAGATGATATTGAACCCTCATTTGATGGAGGTGACCAAGAATATCATGCGAAAGGAAATGCTGCTGTCCACATTAAAGTTACCCTAAAGGAAAATATAACCAAGGAAACAGTTACTCCAGAAAAAAGCAAAACCAGTACATGAATGTGACAAACCAGTTTAGACTCTCAGTACATGCTTGACAATTGAATGAGGAAAATATATATGGAAAGTTCTCTCAGCATCAAATAAGTGTAAACATCAGAAAAGATTGAGCTTTAAGTACTTTTTTAAGGCAGAAATACCTTTAAAATCAGATCTGTTTATATTTATACATTATTTTCTTATATTAAGAGCTAGAAGTATTTTGCAAAATGTTTTTTTCCTTGTGGGAACTAACCATGTGGCTTGGTGTCACTGTTCTGGAGGTGAGTCTTTTTTTATGTGCTACACAGTACTTATCTCATATCTCATTCTGTTTTATATGCTTATCAGAAATAATACTCTTGCTTTTAGCATTTGTTGTAACTATGTACAAGAATGGTAGTTGTCAAATCAGAAAGTTGGTTCATACTCAGTATAACAAGTCAATCTTCTGCTCCATTATATATTTTAATTTTGAACTTTGCAGAATGCATTGGAGGTATTTACTTTCCAAATTCTTGTTCCAGATGTTCATATGGCTCACGGCAGTGTTGATCACACTTGTCCTGGTGGTCCTGCGAGTAGAAGGGGTGATGCCACGAATGAGTTGGTGGGTTGTCCTCTCCCCCATGTTCATAGCCGATGCTCTCAATACATACTTTTGTGTCATTGTCCTCATTAGAATGTACCTGAATGGTGTGCTCAAACCAGCCGCATTACGAGCACTTTGGAGTTTTTCTGTACTTACATTAGGTTTTATTTTTAAATTTCTCTTGTGTAAAAAGTTGGTGAAACCCACTGAATTTGAATATTCTGCTGTTATGTCACCTGTGTTTATTCTCCTACAGTTGATCATGATAAGAGCATGTCACCTTAATTAATAATATTCTCTCATGTTTTAATGAATAAATAAATTCACAAAGATCATTCAAATAATTTTCATAGTGTATCTCCCTGTGATTTACAGCATAAATAAATAATGTGTAACTTGAATTTTAGTTTTCATTAAAATCTACCTCCGAAACTAGCAGAAAAGTTTTCTATGAATTTTTAAACAAAGATCTACTGAAAATTTAGGCCTGTATTTGTTACTTGCACACTAATTGCATGCAAGTAGCAACAACTAATATGTAGAGATAGTTACTTCAAAGTTATTTGTGTGAAAACCAATGATTACGATCTTTGGCCTTTTTTTATCCAATTTAAAAGCATTGTGAATATAGTTATAAAATAATTATGAAATTAGTGATATATATATGTTTTAAAGTGAAAATTTTCTCAGGATTTTAGAAGACTGTCATTGTGAAGTTTGATTTTGGGTTACATATGAAGAGTTGCCAACCAGTCTCCTTTATAGAATCAAACACAAAATTGAGAAATGAGTAGGCATTCTTACTGATGTGATTTACAAGACTTGTGGAGGACATTTTGTGAAAAGCTACACAACAAAATGAATATACTTTTATAACAAACTGTCTTAACACTGTCTTAACAGACAGAACCAGAGAGACTGCGTCACAGTAAATTTTCATTTTGCTTTTGAGAGGTAAATTAAATGTTTATCATTGGCTACATAAGGAATACAGTTTTGTAGTAGAATTATATTATATAAAATGTATTCATGATTATTTTGAGCCACATTCATACAACTTATATCAAGAGCCTTCCTTGCAAGTAAATTACTTGCACACAATTTGCTTCAGCCAATAAATACAGGCCTCTGCCTCCACTCTTAGGACAATTATAACTTGGAAAAAAAAAATGCTTAATGTTTTAGATGTGTGTTTATCCATGTTAACAATATGATGTTTAGAGCTTGTCTAGTTTTCTCATGAGGCTTGCATTCTGTGCTTCTCTAGATATCCAGGAGCCTCACTTAATGTTTAGGACATGTTCTATTTTATTTTAACAACTTTGAACTTAATGGTTATTAGTATTCAATCACTCTCCAATTAAAACAAACAAAAGGATATGAAAATATCAATAACTTTATAAAACAATTTATGTACATTACATACATTTACATAACAAATTTCACATATATATATTTTGTTTCATAATTTACATGTGCACAATTGTTTGAACATTACAAAAGCAAATGTCTCTACTGTATTAATTTCACATTTTCATCACTTTTTGATATCCATTCATTTGGATTAATATCAAACTCCTCCATTTTTTTGTCAATAACCCACCACTGACCCAAAAAGCCAACGTCCATGATGCGTTCATGAAATGTTAAGTAACGTGGTTTGAGGTAGTCACAGCGAGCTTTAAACACTCCACAAACTTTGGAATAATTATCAACCCACAGAAAAGAGAAGAGGCCAATGTTCCACCTGAAAAGATGGTGCAAGACAAATATAGATGAGGTTTGAATTATAGTT
>NC_051416.1:28238384-28239086 GCF_015228065.2 Penaeus monodon
CATACACATACACATATATGTGTTTATATATATTTCTTCCATGTTTTGCTTGATCAAAGACATCAAAGTCTAACAGATAAGTCCATGTTCAGGAAAAATTATTAATTTTGAATTTACTTATGCTAAATTAAGAAAAAATACAGAACACAAGTCAGAATAAAATCCTTTGGAGAAAAAAAGGGTATTTCATAAGAAATCTACTTTACAAAACATTTTTTAACTCACCGTCTAACTAGTCCATGGTTATAGCAGTCCACTAAATATTGGAAATGAGCATCAACCTCTGGATTTCTGATGCTTTCACTAAGCATCGCCGACTCATTCATGTAGATCTGAAGGGTGCTTCGGAAATCCTTTTCTTCAGGGTTTGTGTTGTAAGCATAGAGTGTTCCTCCAATTACTGCAAGGTAAACAGTGAATTAGAAATAAGATAAATCCAATAAAATGAATGGTTGTTAAAAAAAATAACATTTCAATAAAAAGATATGTAGAACATAGCTAATATCTCAAGGCAGAAAGACTTTTTTCTGAAATACTTACGAGAATAATAAAATGCAGCCTTTACTGGATAATTGTATGAGTCTTTGACAACATCAATGGCTACTTCCTTGTAATCCTGAGCTACACCCATCCAGTAGTTACCTTGGGAAAGAGAAAGGAAAACACTTTCTTATTGTTTCTCATTGCTTAAATCATGAATAA
>NC_051416.1:28239805-28239884 GCF_015228065.2 Penaeus monodon
TAATTCTTGAGAAAGAAAATGCAGTGCACAACACAAAGCTTATTAAGACATACATGAGACATAAGGGGTCCCAGATTTC
>NC_051416.1:28240001-28240367 GCF_015228065.2 Penaeus monodon
TGCCATATATATAAGTTTGACTCCAAGTTACTACAAGCATTACCAAACTTTGCCTGAAATAACAAGAGAATTCTATAAGTCAGAGGCCAGTAATATCATATTTGCAGTCCTACCAAGATGAGCCCATAATGACTAATGCAAGATTGTGCCAGATACAGATACTGGCCTCTGATATTCTGAAGAAAACTGAAGCTCTTATGCAGCATAAGGTTTTTTGGAAAAAGACAAATGCAAAGCAAATTGTCCAGTAATACTTGTTCTCCAAGGTTTTGCAACCCCTTCAGTAACCTTTCACAACACACCGATTGGAAACCATTGTGATAGAGCAAAAGGCAACGTTGTTCCCACTGCTGTTGGATTAATTAC
>NC_051416.1:28240386-28242381 GCF_015228065.2 Penaeus monodon
CATAATGAAGGTTTACCATGTATGATGATATGGGATGGCAAGTTTCCAATTTAATTTATCAGTTGTAATTAATCAAATGACAAAAGCAAATGTGCTTATCTTAAAAGAACTGTTAATAGCATTCTAGTGAAATTGAAACATACATGACACCAACCTTCACATACCAGTACAAAACAAATTTAACAGAGGAAAAAAATATATCAGCCATGTGTGATATGTAACTGCTATAGATATCCTACTCTACCATAAAATACCAAGTATACCTATACAATTTAAAGGGTGTTGTGGCTCTATCTTGCCAGAACATGTAAAGGTGATCTGGTATAGGCTGGTTGGAATCTGTAGCACCTGTGAGAGGAGAGTGGGGCAAAAATTACCTATTTCTATATGGCCTGACACCATAAACAGTTATCCAGTGACTGCATAAAGCAATGCCTTGGTCTCCACACTTCATCATGGCTCAACAATTGACCATCAAAATTTTGGCAAGATAAGTGGCTGGACTAATTCCTTATTCAATGACATATTGGCTGGGAGGTCTGTAAGAAGACATGTGGTAGAAGTTTGCTAACCCTTATGAAAGTGGAAGAAGACCCTAATACTAGAGTCACTGCAAGTAACATTTTTAATACCTAACTGCACCATAATTATACCCTTGTGCAAATTAATTCATACAGGAGTTAGGATCCTTTAGGTTGATATAAACAATTGTATCCAGTTTAGTTTTAATTTTCCAAAGCTGTGGGGAACAAGGTAAATAGAACATATAATGGACAGAATAACACAAATGAAGACATTTTTCCTCTATGCCATTTCCATTTACTTATTAATACTACTTATGTATTCCGTAATAAAAATACTACATACTTATTTTTCGTTCCTTTATGCAATATTTTTCTTAAAATTTAACCTTGCCACCTAAAACTACTAAAAGGTTTAACGATTCTGGAAAATACGAGGTAGTTTCAGGACTTACAACGATTTCCTGAAAAAATGAGCAAACAAACCCAAAACATTGTAAATCACCTAAAAAGTATTCTTCTTTTACACGGTATTACACTTTAATACACGAATCTTACCGGGTACCCATGCAAGGAGGATATACATTTCTCAAAGTACAGCAAATACAGAATATATAAATAACAGATACATTATTTTATCGCTTCATTACATACCCCACTTCTCTATATAGCCTCCTTTCCATTTTTCTGGTAATTTCACTCTCCATGGCTCTTTTACACTTAGCGAGGATAATCTTCTCACGGCTGAAGTAAACATCTTGTGGACATTGAAGGGACTACTCGTGCAAAATAATGGAAATAATGTTTATATTTACAAGATAATGTGTGTGTATCTGGGAATTGTATAAATGTCTGTGTATTTTATTTGTGATCTACGTTTCATATTGGTGAATATTATCAAAATTAGATAAACTTGTTCATATATATGCACTCTCCCTATAGAAACCGTGTGGGTTTAAAAGGGGTCACTCATATAACAACAAAAAAAGTATACACTTTCATTATACTCGCATATATTTGTCCTGTCTTAAGAATATTTTTTTCGTCTTATTAACTATCTGTTTTATCGACAAACATGAAAACCAACTAAACCATTGTTTATCTACATATACCATCCCTGCATTACTCTTATGAAAGACAATTTTCACAAAATATTCAACTTCAGAATTCCATATTGAACAGCGAAAGGTACAGATAGTGAAACTTTTTAAATGATCCTTTATTGACGAAGATATTTATATGTGTCTGCAGATTTTCTCCGCATAGGTGAAGGCTGTACACAATGAGATATTTCATATAATTATTATAAAAAGATATATGCTTACAATATCTGTTAATTACTTACAGAAAGGAGAGTATAGCAGTAGTAAGTTATGCAGTTTGTTTGATTAAGAATATATCATGCTGTATAAAAAGCCTGTTTCACTTATCAAGAGAAATACTATCATGCTGTATATTTTCACAAAAAAATCTC
>NC_051416.1:28242435-28242828 GCF_015228065.2 Penaeus monodon
ACATTAATTCTGTTGATTTGTATACTGTTTATTACATTTCTATTAGTTTTTTTATCTCTCTCATCTGCATATGCTCCTATTCTGGATAATTACTGCAGTCAGCTATTTAGTCTTATTGTATCATGTATTATACCAACATTTATTGTGGAGGGATAGAGAGAGGCCAAGTTAGCCTGCTGTAAACTAGGCTTTCTTTCTGTCAGAGTTGGTCTTAATGCACAGTAAAAGCTTTTATTTCTTTACAAGCTGGGGTTTGGGTTAGACACACCAACCTGACCATCAAGGAAAGCTAACTTAATGGGTTTAAGTTAATGGTGGGCAAACCTAACTCAAAAACACTAATTTTGCAAAACTGTGCTGATGGTTCCACAGGCAAATTAATTATTGTGCATG
>NC_051416.1:28242868-28244904 GCF_015228065.2 Penaeus monodon
CAATTCTTAACAAAGACCAACCCAGACTCAACATCCACATAACTTAGCTTATCTTAAATTCAACCTACCCTGATCATAACTGACCTTATTCTAAATACATTCACTTATTTCATTTATATATGACTTTCTCTTTGTTTGTTTTTCTATTTCATTTTTATAGTATATATCCTTGTCTCTTGTTTTTATCTTTTGTAATTTTTTTCTAATACTTTTTCATTTTCTTCTTTTATCTTTTTTTTTGTCTGTATGATGATTTTTCTATCATTTTTCTTCTTTTCTATTTCATACTCCTTTTCTTTGGCATTCTCCTGCTGCCCTTCCTTTTTACTTTCATTTTCCTTACATCTTTCTTTCTTCTACTTAAGCTGCTAATGTATTTTTTTCATTACTCCAGTTTGTTCATTGACTTGCACCTCCTCCTTTTTCTCAGCTGAACTCTCCTTCCTTTTCCCTTTTCTTACTTCCTCCTCTCCTACTCATGCACCAAACAATAGTGAATTCATTCTCGATCATTCAAAATTTACCAAAAGCTCTTGTACTGAAAAAAAAATGTGTAAAAAAGTAAGGTGAAATCTCTACCTTCCCAAAATACTGCTTAGTCCACATGTATGTTCAATTCTTAATCTGAAACATTATTTATACTTGTATTTGCCTTACAGATAAACTCATTTAACCATGTGGGTGTCTAGTGTAAGACTGGCTGCTGACGCTTACCTTGTGTGTCTTCATCATGCCCTCACAACAGAGAAGGAAGAAGTGATGGGACTGCTTGTAGGACAGTTCAGTGAGGTATTAAAAGCATTCAGCCTTGATGTTATATATACCTGCCTGTGATATGATATCAGTGATACTATGGTCATTTTACTGCTAAAACCTTATTTTTTTACTATTTAATTTTTATTTATCAGCTTTGTTATGAAACATAGAATATTTGTTGGATTGTAACATGGCTGGACTTTACACAAAGCCTTTGTAGACAACACTGTCAATGTATATGAATGAAATGGTACAGTCAGTATATTTGAGAATTTATAAGGAAAGTCAGATAAAGTGAAAGCAAGAAAATTGTAATTCATTCCTTACTGATTCAACATTTCAAGAGCAACAGTATCAGTGTTATCAGTTAGGTGGTTCAGTTACAGTATTGGTAGTTAACATTTATGAGAACTTTTTAAGATTCTAGTGAGACCTAACTCATTTTGAAAGTTATATTCCTATTGATGTATTCCAATTATTTAATTTAATCTTATGATGGCCATGAAATAGTAGTAATTCTGACATTTTTGGATCAGAAATTGATTGACTTCTATATTTTTCTGATAGTGCTATATGCAGTTTTGCAATTTTATTAGTTTTTTACTGGTTTGCTTATCTGGTATCTTCTAGGGCAACGAAGTTACCTGTGATATTTATTCGGCTGTTACACTGAGAAGATCAGATAAAAGAAAGGATCGTGTAGAAATATCACCTGAGATGCTGATTGAGGTGAGGTTCAAATTCCTTATGCATATTTCCTGTTTTCATTTCTGAAGTGATTAATGCAGGATGAAACTGCAAACTTAATTGCCAGACTTGATCAGTCATTATGAAGTAAGAACATCTTACATTGTATTGTTTTATTTTTTGTGATTCTGTTATGGTTATTTCACTTGCATGGCAGAATAAAACAAGACCATAAAAGGGTCATACATACCTTTTAATCTTAAAATAAAATCTAGAAAAATTATAGGTTTGGATTAGAAATACATTAAAGACTGTAGATGGAAGTCTTTCAGATCCAGCGCATCAGTAGTCGCTCTTGATTTCAGGCCCAGAACAAAGCTGAGCAAATGTCAGCTTCCAGTGGACAAGAACTACACATTGTGGGCTGGTATCACTCTCACCCACACATCACTGTTTGGCCCTCTGATATAGGTAAGTGGCTCTTTGAGGCTGTTGATGGCATTCCTTCTTTCCGATTAGATATATGCAGTTGTTGTTTTTCATTTAGTATAGATGATTCTATCTTTCTTTCACACATACATGCACATACACTA
>NC_051416.1:28244959-28245412 GCF_015228065.2 Penaeus monodon
TATGCACAAGGGTATTTCAGGAATTATGACTTTGGAATGTCATGTTTTCATCTGGAAATAACTCCGTTTATTTCTCATTTTCCAAAATTACCAAATTTATCAAAATCAAATAATATCTAGGGGTGAAGTTGCAGATCTACAGAGGATTTTTCTGCTGAAATTGACTCTTAAAATTGCCTATATCTGAATTTTTCTTGAAGACAATTGTTATTTTACTGACTTTTTATCTCTTTCCTAAAATTTTATTATATTTCTACTGTCCTGAATGACTTGGTGTCCTCTTTGCCTGTGACCTTACTTGCATCCTGCAAAGCTTCCAGTTGACCTCTGTCACTTGATACTTGAGGCTCCCCATGTTACTTATATTACTTGGTTATATAATATTATGTTACATTAGACCTTGTTTGATATGTGTTGTGAGTGTTGTAGTAGTGATATTAACTCCATGCTGTA
>NC_051416.1:28245865-28246394 GCF_015228065.2 Penaeus monodon
GACGGCAGACAAAAGAGAACCTTGAGGTTGTGACATAATGATGAATCATGTTCATGTTCTCTAAAGATGAATTGTGTAATCTGAACTTTGAGATCCTAGAACAAGTTCTAATTTTAAAGGAATAATCTTCAGCTCTCCATTTTAAACATCTGAAGAGAGACATAAACTTGCTACAAAAGTTGTATAGGGAAGGAAATAATGTTAAAAAAATAATGGTACTCTATCCTAAGTCACAGTCAGGAGTGTGAGTAACTAATTAGGGTTTTGAAGCCGTCCGATGAACCTGACACACTAGTATCAGTTAAGAATACTTAGAAGGTAAGAGAAATAGTAAAGGGAAATGTAACTAAAGTTTTTTTTATACCATAGTGCCATACCATATTGTATATAGGTTATAAGTAGATGATGTTAGATGAACAGTATTTTATGGCTTTGTGTTTTTACTTCAATAAACCATGTAATTTATGTAATTTTGAAGTATTAAATCCTTATTTTGCGCAAAAAAAATCTGATTTATCAAAAGCTATTT
>NC_051416.1:28247016-28249286 GCF_015228065.2 Penaeus monodon
TAATGAATCCCAATGACTTCTTACTTTGCTTAACCTGTAAACATTCAATTTCAGATTTACAAACCCAGGCAGGATACCAACAAATGGACAGTAGATTTATTGGCCTTATATTCTCAGTTTACAATGAAGACAAGAAAACCAAGGTATGTTTTCCCATTACAGAAATTCCTTCTTCATTGATTTTCAATGGAAATTATGTTTGTGTGTTTGATATGTATAAATTTGTTGAAGGTTTATCATGAAAATTATTTCTACACAAGAAAAGAATCTACAAAACTCTCCATTTTTCTAATCTTCCTGTATTTGGAAATAATAATATATACATGTATTTTTTTGTAATTCTTACCATTGATTTATTCAAGTTGATGAAAAAATATCATTATCTGTAATTAAATAATTACAGATAGGAAGCCATCAGGTAACCTGCTTCCAAGCAACCAACCAGAGTCCAGAGGGAGAGGCTCCTCAGTACGTGCGATTACCTGTTCCCCTGGAAATTCAGCCGACCCCAAATTTAGCCACTAATAACCAACAGGTCAGTTTTCAGATAGCCTTATTTAATATGATTATTACTTGAAGCTGCATTTATTTATGTGTGGTTGTTTACTAAAAGATAGCCTCATATTATCAGTGTTATACAGGTTAAGTTGTTTGACACAGAACCTAGAAAAACTGTATTGTCCTATATTGAATTATTCAAGATCCCAATTGATATTGTAATTTCCTTCCTGACAGCTGAACAGAAGAATAAACAATGATTATGAAATAAATGTCAAATATGTATTTATATGATCACTTTCAAATTAGCTTAATAACTCTTCAGGCACTGGAGAACTTATGTGCAACACTCTTTGATGAGCAAAGTGAAGTGCTAGAGTTGTCAAGACAGCGGTCTCCCCAATACCCACTTGCTCACTTACACAATGCAGCTGGTAAGATGTGTATTTATTGTTATAAGTTCTCAAACCTTTGTTGAATTTTTTTTTCTTTACTTTGTATTATTTTTAGATTTAATTGTATTGCTATAATTTTTTGTTGTAAGTTAAATGATAGCTGCTGAACTATCATGTAACCTCTATCTTCCTTATAGCTTTTGTGGTTGGTATTCAACTGTTATTGTTTATCTTTCAGTGATGGTTCGCAGTGTTTGTGGCCTTAGTAGCCTTGTGTCAGGTCCTCTTGTCTGCACAATGGAGGAACGATTGCACCACATAAGAGGCACTACGCAGCATCTTAAGCAAGAAGCAGAGTACTTAAAGAACCTCCTTCTGGAAAATGAAATCAAAGTTCCTCTTTAAAATTTGCAAAAAATTCTAAGAGATGTGTAAAAATAAGGAAATTTACAGTAAGATACTTTGGAGTGGAGTTTTCATTTTATAACTCTTAAATGCCTCCTTTTCTAGTCTGTTTTGTATACCTGATTTTATACACTTTTAGGTTTTGCGAGCTGATTTTATGCAGAAAAGTATTTTTGTAGTGATACAAATAATATGCAGTATTGTCAGCAGATTTTGGTTCTTCTATATTAAACTTCAAATATTTGATTTATGAGTTTATATTTATTATTCAAGTTATAAAGTAAATTCTTAGTGAAAACAGATATGTTTATAATTACCCATATGAATGAAGTGTTTATGATTACCCATATTCATAGAACCACCTATAAAATTAGGAGTTACCTAGCAACTTGCTTAGTGGAAAGGGTTAGTCAGATGTTATGCATTTAGCTCACATACAGAATCTGCAGTTGAGTCTGCAAATCCGTGTTTTTAAATTTCCTTATTTTTAATTTACACCACAGATCACAGGGGTGAAAATTCATACTTCATCAATTGTTTCACCTGATTTTATGTAAAGTTGTCAGTGAATTATAAAAAAAAAAAAATAATTCACATAACTGCGAACAGAAGAATCATCATTGGTCATACCCATATCCTGGCATGCATTAAACATAATGTGACTATGTAAATAATATCTTTGACATGATCTAAAATAAAATTGTGATTATATTGGTTAAACTAAAAACTATAGTTTGTGTCAGTGTGTTATAATGTTATCCAAAATCACATTCATATTTTTATTGTCAATTTCTCAGAATATGTGGCATGTCTGATGAAATAACTGTTATATTATTTTATATATTTCACATACATTGTGCTATTTTTCTTTTCCTCAGTGAAATTTACCTCTTGGATATAGACCAAAAAAAAAAATCTTCCAGCATTGTCATTTTATTCATTGTTGCTCAAAATATTAACCCAAAGTCTCTG
>NC_051416.1:28249684-28250562 GCF_015228065.2 Penaeus monodon
AAAAAAAAGGTAATGGTTGATTAGTTAGAAAGAAAAGATTTCATTTTGGATAAAGAGGGCCTTCTTGATGCACAGTACTATTGAGAAAATGACTCATCTTTGGCATTCAAATTTTAATGCAAAGAAGGATATGGCTCCTTTGGCATTTCATGACCTGCATTCTGAGCCAGATATATGGAGCCTCTCATCTAATCTAGTTAATTTTACAAGGATTGTCATTTTCTCTATATGGACACAGCATTTACAATAGTGAAAGTAGAATATTAGAATCACAATCTTCCAGCATCGGAATTAAATATAGAAGTAATAATAAAGTCATGATATATATTATACCATGACTGATAGCACTACATTTTGTATTTTTCTCACTTGTGATATAGATTTCTAAGGTATATGATCCCACCAAATGTAACAAAGAAAATAAATTGTGCATTATCTAGAAAAATCTGTTTTAGTGAAAAAAATCTTATATGCTTGTAGTTTTGAGACATGCTACATTTTTATAAATTTATATTTATTTTAGAAATTGAAAACATTAGTTGTCATTCCAAATGTATTTCTATCCACTCCTCTGCTGTGACAAGAAGATTCATCAAAAATGTTAGTAAATGCCTTTTACTATAAAACTGTTCAGCTCTAGCTGCAGAAGTAACTAGCTAATGGGTACTGTAGTCAAGGCAGGAGGGAAGACCCTGCAGAGTCCAAAAACAAATGCCCCCAGACTCGGCTTAGCATGCGTTTTGAAAACTGATGAGAAACTGGTAGTTCAAGTACTGACAGCACAGAATTATGAATGTGGAAGTGGAGGGTTAGGAATGTCTACCATGATTTTCATTGGCATTGTTCCATTTTCTGTATCCTGCTGGATTTACATAGAT
>NC_051416.1:28253079-28253783 GCF_015228065.2 Penaeus monodon
TTTTGTGCATTTGTTTATTTAACACTATATAACTTAAATTTGTGACAAATTTCACCAAGAGTAATAACAACCGTCTTGATTTTTTTTTCTCTTTTGTTGTACGTTAATCTTCTTAATAATAAAACCCTCTTTCGTATGTAACTCTGACTCTCGGAGAAAGCAACGTACTTGCTAGCATCAATTTCAAACAATTTTAACGAGTACTGATGAACATTCGTTGAGGCCACGTGTTCACCTAGGACTGAGGAGTATTTCCTCGTTCGGCCATTTGTTTGTTAGCTTGTGGAACGTATGGCAGTTTTTCCCTGAAGCCAACATTAACTGTGGTTTCCACACATTTGGCATACGTAGAGTAATAAGGGAAAGGTTTGGGGGTGGGGGGGTCTGAGTTCCTGCCTCTTTTCTTCATATCTTAGGCACCTTTTAAGACAAGATAGGGGGAAGAAAAGTGCCATTTTTGTTAAAGGAACAATCTCTTCTTCAGCTGAACTCCCTGTACTGAAAGTCTACGCGTCATTGCAGGAAGTGGCAAATAATCCTTAGCATGTGAAGCGTCAGTTACTGCAGTTTACGCCAATTGGTGACGCTGTACAGGCACGAATGATACGGGTTTGTTACGGGGCGAAAACACAACAAAAGTGACTAATAGGATTTCTGTGAATTATTGATAGCAATATCAGCGACACTTACTCAAAATGTGATCG
>NC_051416.1:28254066-28254145 GCF_015228065.2 Penaeus monodon
ATAAAACCATAATCACTGTAATGATACCCCAGATTGCCCATATTATTAACTCCAACAGTTTCTATTCCGCCTCATGTAG
>NC_051416.1:28254167-28254494 GCF_015228065.2 Penaeus monodon
CCTGAATAACTAACTTCCTTCAAATACGTAGGTAATGCTAATGGTCTCTGTATGTGTAGGACTCGGAACAGAATTACTGAAAGGGAGAGGGATATGAGTCAACAGGAAATGTTTCCGAATTATAAGTGTGGGCGAAACGACTGGCTCCTCTTCATTTTTCACACGCATGTCACGATTCTAAAGGTGTATTTCTCCAATCATATGCTGTAATATATATAGCCTGAATTCAAGCATTGACCTTACAGAAGGCGAATATGATGCTCAGGCGGACGTGAGAGAAGCTTCTACAAAGCTACCACAAACAGGAAATGTTAGGATTTCGCAAAT
>NC_051416.1:28254616-28254863 GCF_015228065.2 Penaeus monodon
TGTTCACTAATAAAAATTGGACCCCGGTAAAATTTCGCCCAGAATGGTTCTACAGGTACAATTTTATCGAGTAATTTTGTATCCGTTCAATGCAACCATATGCGTCAGGGTTGCAATCATTGTAATGATCGCACTGCAGCTGCGGCCAGAGACATGGTGTAACATTCCTAGTGGTTGTTTGGGTCTATAAATATACAAAGGGAACGTTTTAAAAATACGCAGTGTTGCTTATTTCGCAATAGAACTC
>NC_051416.1:28255470-28256053 GCF_015228065.2 Penaeus monodon
AACTTGGGGGAATGAATATTTATGTAACAACCGTTGTAAAATATACTCAACAAAGCAGAAAGATTGTATCAGTATTGCACTATTAGATTATTCAGCTGATAAGATGTTGAAGAGATATTCATTAGGCATGTATAGGGTAAGTATCGCGAGAACATCAAGCAGACGCGGAGCAAACAAGTGACACAGTTTCCTGGCAAGGAAGCCTAAAGCCCCAGAGGCTTTCCTGCCTGGCGTATGACGTTGGGAGTGAAAAAAAGGAAATGTGAGTGTACAGGTTTTTACTGCGAAGCTTACAGGAAGTAGCATATGTTTTACAATTAGCATTAGTGGATAATAGAACTTAGTCTTTTTGATAATCACAATGCTGGTATTATTTTCAGTGGAGCCTAAGCACTCGTTACTGTTTCTAGTAAGCATGCGGCAGGTGAGAGAACACTAGCATGTTTGTTGATATTCCAAATGACAACGTTCAATGGTCCATTTGCTAGCGATTGTTGATATTCCAGAAGGCAACATTCAATGGGCCCTTTGCAATTGTTCCCCGGTTAATATAGTAATTTTAAACCCAGAATTACACTCTCAA
>NC_051416.1:28256496-28256703 GCF_015228065.2 Penaeus monodon
GAACTATATATTTATCTGTTCGTTAAGGTAAGCTTTAGTATATATTATTTCCAGAGTAACAGGCAAATAAAAAATATATATATATTTGAAGAAAAATGCCGATGACTACAAATGTACCATCAGACATGTCGCCGCAATGCCATGTTTGTAGCTATCATAATTAACGTGGATCAGGTCAAAGTAATTACAATGTAATACCTACCATTA
>NC_051416.1:28256733-28257961 GCF_015228065.2 Penaeus monodon
GCCTATCGCCTAGGACATTTTCAATCTCGCAAAGATGAAGGTTTACCTGTCTCAAAAGTAGGTCGTTCCTGATAGGAAGTAGCAACAGTATTACATATGCATAGCCTCCAAAATAATAAGCAAAGAGACTGAGTGCCAACTCCTCTCCAGCAAACAGAAAAAAAGAGGAAGGTGGCATTGCCAACAGCTGCAATCCCTCCCGAATTTAATCAATAACACAAGCTCACATATACACGAATAACTCTCACAACGTGATGCAAAAACCGAAGCCATTCGGGAGAGCACCAGTAGAAGAGAAAGCAAGTAGTAGAGGACAAGTGAAAATTAATAAGGAATTGTTGGGCACTGCATGTCTTTGCCTGTGACGTAGTAGTGGCGTCACCTTCGCCTCCATTAGTATTCTCACTTCGCAGTCTGAGCGTACTGGTGAGCCTCTATCCCTCTGTTCGGGGCCCATTTTAACCGTTGATTCGCGTGAAATCCGTATTTATGGGCATGTGAGAGTGAGACCGAGTGTTGGGAAATGAAAGTAGTTTGTTGGTTTCGTGGAAATTGGCATTTATGTGATGAGAAGCCTCGACACCAGACAGGTTTTCCTTATCTACGACTGGGACGACCGCTGGACGACTCCCCTGACAACAAGCGAAAGTCTGCCTGCTTTTCGATGACAGCTTACCTTATCAGCAACGACACAAATATTTTTAGACATAATGATAGACAAAATTAGCATGATTGAGTTGATTGTGAGCCTGTGTTACAGAAGGCGCATTTGCTTCGCCAGGTGCGATTTGCTGTCATATATTATTGCGGAGGAGAATGAGCAAAAGAGTAATATCTGCAATGCTGACTGAGGCTCGGAAGTTTTTCGATGAGAAAGTGTGTGGAAAATGTTTGTGAAGATCTGATTAAAATAGTGAAAGTATATGGATGTTTTTCCCACAAATTAAGCTAAATGTAAAAAAAAAAAATATTTCAGAAAAGAAGACTATGTTTGTCATAGCCCCAAGGTATCGATAGAACACATAAATCTAAAAATTACCTTCTCTTTAAACATTCATTGTAAATGTATATTCATATGTAGCTAATACGAAAATCTCCATTTCATTCCCTCCTTACGGCCTTGGACTTTTTCCATATTGTTTTTTTGCTGACACCACAGAAACTGGTCTTTTTGATACGCACAGTCACACTAGTGATAAGAACCACAGAACCAGTCAAATGAAAGTTA
>NC_051416.1:28259466-28260051 GCF_015228065.2 Penaeus monodon
GGGGTCTCAACCAATGTTGTCATCAGCTACAATGAAGACCATGTTTCAGAATGTCTTGTGTACTTTAGCCATGGCATTACTGGTACTCTGTGGCATTTCCCTTCTCTTAACACTCTTATCATGTATCTACTTATAGTATTTAACAGCTAAGAAAAGTGCTAGTGTAGCTTTAATGAAGATACAGTTAAACCAGATAACTTGTAGGGTGTTGCTGCTTGGATAATCCATTTCTGCTCATCTGTGCTCTTGCTACAAGTACATTTTGAACAGTGGTTTCAAAATGTATATTTAGATATATATATATATATGTTTATATATCTACATTTATAAGTTTAATAAATAACAGCTAACCAGAATTGGCTTCATGGAATACAACTAACTCACTTGGATCAGTTGCCTTATCTGATTAAAAAAAAAGATGTGATACACTATCTGATGAAATTTCCCCTCCCCCTTTATCCAATACTGCCTTCCAATGTTTGTATGTAATCATATATTACCTTGCAATTTCTGTAATGTTGGTAAAAACCTCTGCCAGTGTCTTGCAATTTTTTTTTTTTTTGAGGCAGTTAATGTTACATTATT
>NC_051416.1:28260216-28260980 GCF_015228065.2 Penaeus monodon
TACAGTGAAAATTAATCCCATTCTTAGCTGGAGAGGTCTTTCCACTTAAAAAAGAAAGAATGAAAAAAAAATCTTGCCTCTTTACTTAAAGTTATCTTTTATATGGAGAAAATAGTTTAAAGACAAGGTTCAAATAAATTTAGAATGTTTAAATAAGGGAACCTTCAGCACACATCCCAGTCCAGCTATATGCTTTATTAAAAAGATATTTTCTTACTTTATATTAACCCATTGTTGCATTATCTTGAGCTTATATCTAGCAATGAATTTAGATATTTCAGTTATCATTATTTAGATATTTCTGTTATCATTACTTTAGATATTTCTTTTATCATTATTTAGATATTTCTGTTATCATTATATAAACATTTCTCTCATCATTATTTAAATATTTCTTTCATCATTATTTAGATATTTCTCTTATCAATATTTAGATATTTCTGTTATCATTACTTGAATTTTATATTTTTGTTAGGGAATGTGTTAGTAGGAATGCCATGTTTAGTGTTGGCCACAGTAGAGCACAACGTCGTGCGAGGCTCCGCCAGATTTTTATGAATCAAGAAGTAGAAGTTCAGCCAATAAGCCCACCTGTCTATGTAGAGGATCCTCCACCCCCACCTTACGTACTATATATAGTGTTTTATTTGCTTAGTGAGTGGTGATTAGGGACGCAAAAAAGACATTTTTAATCTTAACAAGAAATATTAGTTTGTGTGTGGTTATGAAGCACGTGTAGTTATTTCTGCATCTACCGGTTGCTT
>NC_051416.1:28261364-28261850 GCF_015228065.2 Penaeus monodon
ATGAAGCATGTGAATGGTTGAAAGTTTGGAATTTAAAATATGTACAGCCAACATAGTGTGTTAATACTAGCTACATTAGATTAATTAATCCTTTGTATAATTATTTTATTATGTTTATGAACTGTTTATTATGGTCTCAGCTTTCCTTCTTAGCTTGGAAGCCATTGGGTATTATTTACTTTGAACTGGAAGAAAGATTAGATAGCGAGAGATTAACTTGAGAAAAACTGAGTGATGAGAGTATTTCTTTATTAGAAAATAGGTATTGCTATTGTGTTCTTGTAGAGTGAACAAGTGAAAATTAAATAATAATCATGTAGGATTATTAGTGCAAATTATGTCTTGTATGTAAATTTACATTTTAGTTTCTTATTTAAGTTGATAGCTCGATTTGTCGTACAGGAGACCTGGAATTTACTTTTCCAATTGTTTTTATGTAACTTCTGAAAGTATAAAAACCTCTAGAATTTTAACCCTTTGCCGACG
>NC_051416.1:28262233-28263578 GCF_015228065.2 Penaeus monodon
GCCATGTCATGGGTTAGTGTCCACTTTATTATCATCATCACGTAATCTTTACATCTCCCATAGGCCACGAAGACGGGTGGGTGGCAGTTATTCTGTTTACCTTGTGATTGAACAGTTGTCCTTGTCAGAAAATGGGGTTATGGGAACTGAATTGTAGTGATGGTTATAGGTTTGGGTTCTAAAAACAGGAAGCCAAATCCCATCCCCCATTTGTGTGAAAGCTGTGTAGGAGAGGGGGACGTTGGAAAGGTATTTTACATATGTGACAGTATAGGGTGTGGTAGTAGGGAAAGTATAAAGCAAAAGTATGAGTTGAACTGTTATTGTGTATGTTGGTAGTTTTAGAATAATGAATAATGTCAGAATGGGGCTATTTGGCAATTCCATTTCAGTTTCATAGCAAAGTTTTTGAATTAGAAATTTTGTGTAAGTCTGAAAACATGAAACTTCTATTTTTTATTTGAATACCCCCCTCCCCTTTCACTGAAACCCACTCACTGCCCTTAAAAATTCACATGGGTCCATTGATAATATCTATTGGAAAGAGGTTTCTGCTGCATGATTTATTTTTCTGATTATTAATTGAAATTTAAGTTGGCTAGAAATGTGTTGATTTTTATATAAAGTTATAGAAGTGCTCTTGCTTTTGCTAATAAGGATAATTTTTAAATCCTCAGAGTGAAGTGCCGACGGAAGGCAACACTCCCGTTACTTCTGAAGAGAGTGACTCTGCAACAGGCAGCACGGAGCACTCGCGGGAAGGGGTTGGGCTTGGGTGTGAGGCCCAGGAGGGAAGGGTGAGTATATTTAACTGAGTATTGAAAGTGGTGATATAGATTAGGAAATTAAGCTTACGGGATTTTAAAATTATCTTTTCAAGTTTATTCAAATTTGACTAACTTTTTAGGGAACAAATTCATCCCTTGCCACAAATTTTGTAGTTTATATTGGCCTTAGATGTATAATCACATTTTTAGCATAATAGAGTTGAGCATATTCTTTATCTATAAAGTTAAAGAAATCATGTTTGATGTAAATACTTCCCCAGCAGGAGGTGGAGCCTGGCATAGCAACAGTGGCGGGGGGAAGCACCATGCTGGGAGGAGGGCGCCTCTGGGAAGTCCAGGGGCGCCTGGAGGCCCTAAGGAAACGACATGACCAGTGGACATGTTTCCTCTGTTGCCATGTCCGCACAGGAACTATAGTCATTGGTTTCTGGCACATGGTAAGTTTAGATATTATGTCACTAGCCACAATGTAATATTTAGCTTTTTTATGTTTTGGCATTCATGTGTGTTTTGACTTTTAAAGGGATATATATTTCCTATTTGCATTAATCAGATCG
>NC_051416.1:28263610-28265114 GCF_015228065.2 Penaeus monodon
TTAGTTACTCCACCTCATGGCTTTGTCTCTGATTGCGGTTGTGGTGGTGCATCCTGAAATGCTCAGCCAGTCCGTTGGTCCTCTTAGTGGTCTCGGAGGCAGTGGAGACCAGCTGACTGTCAATCCACACCAGCAAGATGTGCAAGCTGTAAAGTGTGGGGCTGAAATGCCATGTATTTTAGCCACACAAGGAGATGACAATTCTAACCAAGGAGGCTTCAGCCAAGGAAACTATAACAAAGGGAGCCCCAACCAAGGAAATCCTAACCAAGCATCAAATGACTTTTCTCTCTCCCTTGGGAACTTGCTCACTACACACAGACTCAATACTGGTACGCTTTCAAGCAAAGTTTGTTTGATTGTATCCAACACTAAGTCAGTAGAAAAATGGTATTTCTTAGCAGAGACAGTTTCAATGAATGAACTACTTTAAAGTATTTCCAAAATAAATTAAAAACAAAATAGTATATCAACTGCTTAGAACTTGGAGTGAGTTGTAATAATATTGCTATTTATTCTTAGTCTTATTCTTGATATATTTTCATCCTGCCTTTTCTTTTACATTACAACAGTATCATACAAACCTTTTAATGAGTTTGATTCTTTTCACTTTCAGATGAAGTCAATGTTGCCCTGTTCATCACTCTGTGTACATTTGTCGTGACTCTTCTACTCGTTTATGGAGCTTTTAGAGGCCAGCCTTCCCATCTCATGCCATTCTTCTTTTTGCAAGTTTTTGACTTTTGCATATCAAGGTAATTAAGATAACTTATGTAAATTTCCAAGTAAGAAGCCCAACTACAAAAAGCATCTGATTTTCATTTTCTAACAAGTTTAGTTTTGATCTTAGATGATTTATTGATCTTGAACTCACACACCAGGAAATGTGTTGGGCTGGCTGGTATATCATGTATATAATTGATAAAGAGTGAGGTATCAAAGAAAAAAATCATAGTGATTTTTTTCTTCTATATGTAGAATGAAAAAAGAGGCACCATGAGGCAGTTATACAACAGAGATGAAGGGATGGAGGTAGAGGGAAGAAACTTGCCAAACAGTGCCAGAATTACTTATTCACATTCCCACTTAACCCAAATATACCAGGTAGCATACCAGATCCCATTTTTTAACCCAGATGCTGGGGTTATCACCCTATACTAATGACAGTGTTTTGGCACCTTGGGGGTGTTGGCAGTTACTGACTGTTGATATTATTATTATTTTTTTAATGTTGAGGAGGAGGATAGAGTAGGAAAAGCACAGTATGACCAGATAAGCAACATTTGGCCTATTTGGGTTAAGCAGTGAAAATGATGGGAAACAAACTGCCAATTTTAGATAGGCTCTACTAGATGGAGTCTACTTGGATCAAGTGTCAAAAGTACAAATACATCTGATCAAGTTCTGTCAGTCTTGTAGGGTTCATGAGTAAACATCATTTGATATCATATTTAAAACAGTAAACTGATATCAAGAGGTTGATAACTGATCTGTACAAACAGTT
>NC_051416.1:28265181-28265583 GCF_015228065.2 Penaeus monodon
GATATAAGATGTTATAGGTGTTATATTATATAGACTAACATATTTCTCATTTGATTTAGTCTTACTTGTGTCTCTCTATTTCAGCATGACAATGATTGGTTACTTGTCATACTTGCCTAATATTCGGCAGAGGATCCGTGAAACACCAGCGTTTCCCTTCCAGCAGCAGCTGCTGGCTATGAATACCAAATGTTTAACTTTCTTTGTAATGCTTATTTTCATTACAACACTCATGGCTAAGGTGAGTAGCTCCTTTCTTTCTTTCTTGGTGGACTCCCAGTTTCTTGTTTTGAATAATAATAATAGTTTGTTACTATCATTGTTCTAGTAGTTATACTTTTCATCTTTGTAGGTTTAGGAAAGGGTAGGCTAAATGGTTGTCATATTCCATTCAATATTTCT
>NC_051416.1:28265755-28266423 GCF_015228065.2 Penaeus monodon
CAGAGATACAGAAATATTTCTCTGAGGGTTAAAACAGAGGAAAGAATTTGACATGCTGGGAAAATATATCCGAAATTGAAGAAAATCAATCATAAGAAAACTAGAATTGAATATAATACATTGTAATGACATAATACACCAACACAAAGATTGTATTCACAAATGACACTCCTACTAAATGTGAAACTTATTCAATTTGCCTCCCAAATCATTTAAAAGTATAGGCAATGCAGTGCTACTTGCAGTTTCTCAGGTTCGTTAATAACAGATTCATGATAGGCAGATTGATCACAATCACAGATACATCGCAAGCAGTTTGAATAAAGAATCACATCACCAAAGCTGTGAACATGTTGACAATTATCACCTTACAAGGGGCATAAGATTACAAGAATTTATGATTATAATTATAATTTATAAAAATTACCAAATAAAACAAGAAATGTATATCTATCTTTATCCCTACAGCAGATTTAATATCTTAAATTCTCCTGAAGAATATTACACATTATTTAAGATATCACCACATGTAGCAGAAAATGCAAACCTTTCACATTATTCACATTATATTCCTAAAATTTAAATATAGAAAATGTAACCACATTTCTAATGTAAATCTAAAATATTAATGTGATGATTATTGTGTTACCAAAATACTACTACCAGTG
>NC_051416.1:28266601-28267637 GCF_015228065.2 Penaeus monodon
CTGAATTGTTTGTTTATTTCTATTCCAGATGTAATCACCATGGGTTGATTTGTTTATTTTCATTCCAGGCATACTGCATTAGCATTGTGTGGCGTTGTTACAAGTTCTTGATGCTTAAGGCTCAAGCAGGACGATCTGTGCTGCGATATATGGGAGGAGTATCTGGTCCAGTTGACCAGGAGAGTCAGACACTAGTCATGGGACAAGATTTGCCAGATTATGATACAGCTATGGCTGATCCTCAGTATAGGTATGAAACTTTAAGGAGCAATTTATAACTGTTATTGTGTCTTGTTATCAAAGGCTGCACTGGCCATCATGAAAGGATTTTCCTCCATTTGACATTATCTAATATTTTTACTTGTTTTTAAAAGTATAGGTTCAGAGCTAGTAAAATCTTAACACTAAAAGTGCACTACTTTTTATTCTAAGGGAACTTTAACACATCTATCTGTAACAGTGTTATTTTCTAAATTCATTGGTTTGATTATCTATTCATCTGCATGTTAAGTCTCTGGCTTAAATTCTTGTCTCTTTTTATAGTACTATTTCTTATATTTGTTGGATGTCATGATGGCAGAGTCTTAACTGATTGATTTTCCTTTTAGCAAGATGTGTATTGAGCTAATGCAAAATACATTTACCCATTACAGGAAGAAGCTTTCAGGGATGTTCCCTGAACCTCCTCCATCTTATGAGATGGCCATGGCAACACTCTTTGCCCAACAGGAGAGTGGCCAGGATCATCTTGATTCTGCCGAAGGTGCTTGTGGAGGAACACAGGCTAATATTCCCACCTCAAGTCAGTCCTTGACGAGCCAAGATCAACCAAGCACTGCTTCTGCCGTAAACCACACTCCTGCCACAAGTCGTTCAACCGTCCCAGTTTCTGTTGTCATTATGCCCTCAGCCAATGTTGTAACCAACACTCCTGCTGCTGATTAGGTCCAAAATTGAGGTTAACTCTCACATTGGAGACCATTTGGATTGGCTGATCTTTAAAAGAACTTGTGCTCCAAAATTATATGTATTTTTC
>NC_051416.1:28267665-28268001 GCF_015228065.2 Penaeus monodon
CCATAAAGCATGCACAATGAATATAAACATGTAATATCCTAAAAGTCGTCTGTCTAGAAGTATATAAGATCAGTTATTTAGGTGATCTTAACATATAAACTTATTTAAGCACACACAACATATGCACACTCATGTACCTGTCTGAAATATAAGGTGCAGTTTTTATTGTAGCACGGGAATGCAGTATCTCTATACTTGAAGTCTCTAGCATTCTGTTAGTATTGAGGGTTCTCACATACTCCAGTTAACAGATTTATGCTGGAGGTTTCTGAAGTTGTGGTATAGTGTAATACTTGCAGAGTGAATACATGCAATCAGTTTTGAAGTACCTTTGAG
>NC_051416.1:28268925-28269128 GCF_015228065.2 Penaeus monodon
GAATTTAGATTGATTTTGAAACTGTCTTCTTGCCCTAGTAATAAACTTGCTTTGTTTATTTTGGATTTTTACTCTCATATACATTGACATCTATACATTTTCTATATACAAATGGAAATAGACAAAAATCCAAGTATGGATGATGATAAGAATGATGATATGATTTTTATCTAAGTGTTATTTTTTTCTGGAAATACACACTG
>NC_051416.1:28270230-28270765 GCF_015228065.2 Penaeus monodon
GTTCATTTCTTAAAAATCAAGTAATGGCATTAATTACTTGAAAATCAGGTAGTAATTTATAGATCAGCTTAGGAAACGACTGGTTTCCATTGTGTAAAAAACCTGAACGACCTTTTATGCACAATATATTCAACAGGTAAAGGTTTATATTAAGCTAGATTTCTGATGCTTACCTTGTACACAACAGAACTTATTCTTCAAGGATAGCATGCAATATTTTTTGACCTTCACTTTTCATGAAATATCATTTAACTGAAGTGTGACTGCATATTAATTCATGATAGACCTCTATGAATAGCACTGAGGACTGAAGTGTTTTAAGTGATTATGATTTTGTTTCTTATAAATAATCGTAATGTATGTGACCTTTTTATCTTGTATTAAATGTAATTCATATTTGGAAACCATTAAGATGTCTGTTTAATTAATATAGCAAAACTAGAATGAAAACACCATCTATGGTTAATGTAATTATGAAGCAACATGGAAATGTACCAGAAAATATATTTAGCATAGTTAGATACTGTCATTAAGT
>NC_051416.1:28271204-28273505 GCF_015228065.2 Penaeus monodon
TCATGAAATATGTCAAGGATGTGCCAGAACTGGGTAGTATAGAAATATATAAAAGAAAAATCAATGGCTATTGGATTCCCATCACCATATATATTTTTTTCTCCCAAGAATTGAAAGTTTAAACTAAATATGTAGGCATTTTCATGCATAAATAACCCACATCCCATGAGGTACATGCAAAAGCAAGTATTGAGACTTTTTCCAATATCTGTACAAGCACTGAACAAAAGAGTAACAATATATATTATAATATATATTACTAGATTATTATGGAAGTGAAATAGGATGTGTTTGGTTTTTCTTGGTGCTTCTAAGTTTGAAGGAAAGAGTGTGCCTGCTGTTTTGTTAATATGGTTATTAAATTATATATAGAATAAATATATATTTCCTGGACAGTTGTCAGTACTGGCTCTGTCACTTGCCAGGTGTCATGTAGTTAGATTGTCTGTTAATCATGAACAGGGGCAGTATCATAATTTTGTAGTTATGTTCATTTGTATTATTTGTGAGGAAATAAAATATTAGAGGATTTTATCATTATGACATCACCTCAGTCTTTTTACTTATTCATTTATTAAATATTTTGTTTGTTAAGGAGACTGTCCCAGAAGATACACAAATATTTATTTTTTTGTTAATGGTCTTACAGATTGACATGAAATTTGGCAGTGTGGAAGAGTTGTTTATTATGCATCTTTTGGTATATAATTTTTGTTTCATAGAGAACAGTGGCCCCATTATAAAATCTAAAATCTTAGAGTCCTCAAGTTCGAGGTTGTTTTTATTTTACTCTTGTTGAGAATACCTCTAAGTTATATATAGGATATTTTGAAAATACATTTTACTTTCAGAAATATTGCATGTAACATGATAGCAAAAAATCTGATGTTTTTTGGTCCACTGGAAATTCGCCAAAAAACATCAGATTTGCAAGATCTGATATGTAGTTTTCTGTGCATTTTCAAGTTGGTTTTAGGGAGAAAACTTTTTAAGATCATACAAGTTGTAAACTCTAAAAAATCACAAATATGAAAAAAAATTCAATGTAATAAGCCCACAAACTTAGAAATATTTTTTTGTCGTTGTTACGTTTCTATTATTTTTGCTTGCTTATTGGCTACTCTTATAGATCAAATTAAATACCAGACATTGCCTTTACTGTTGCTTATTGATTTATTCAGATTGGTAATGTCGTTGGTGTACAGCATCACCAAACAAAACAACCATGGTACAGAGTTTTCCACCGATGCTATCATGTAGCCTGCGTAATTATATAAGTAGGTCATTGTGAACCATTATCTGCATACACCTCACCTAACATGGTTATTCTCAGCCTCCCTCTGTGGCTCACACCACCCTCCTGTTTATTTTTACTGTCTACCAAAGTTGCTCATGATTTACATGTTTGTTTGTTTTCAATTTTTTTTTCATTTTTATTATACTATATATCTGCTATTTCTGTATGGTATAAAACATTCCTAGGACTTTTATGAACTGATTTCTACAGATAATGTCATAGAAGAGAGCTGCAGGATTGGGACTTGTGGGTTCATACTTTTCATTCTTTTATTTTGTGATTTACAGTCTTGATATATAGTACATTTGTTAATTGATGTCTTATCTATCACATATCACATATAGGTCTTGATGGAAAATGCATCGTACCTGTACTCAAACAGGCTTACATACATGCATTTTCTTTGGAAATCACCATACATCATTTAAATGCATTGATAGTTTGTTATAAAACATTGTTTGGGCATTTATGAATTGATATCTATAGGTAATGTCATTATTTCATGCTTATGGAACAAGCATAAGTACAAGAAGGGTGATCTAGGCTGAAAATCCCATGTTGCTTATGCCCCTGTTATACCTTGAAATAGCCTGAGATAGAATATAACAACAATAGGGTAGTTCCCTCACACATTTAACAATACATATGACCATTAACTTAATCAGACCCTCCTTTACCCCTCATTGCATAGGACGGCCCCTTTAGGAGTGAATAAGCTGTTGAAGCTTTCTGTCTTCGGTGCCACATTTGCTTTCATCTAATTTTGAGAATTACCAGAGTACATGATAAGGCATTTATAAAAACTGAGGCTTCAGGTTACTTCATGAAATTTTTACAGAATGTTGGTGCATATACAAAGTTTTGAAGAGTTTCAAATGATGTACTTTTTATGTTTTAAATCATTATTAGTTTCTTGAAGAGAGATTAGGATGGAATTCCACAGTCTGTATATTAATAAACTGCTTAAAGGAAAGATAGCTTTTATATATTCCTAAGAACTGGCA